>NC_142933.1:105115711-105145711 GCF_046866305.1 Octopus bimaculoides
TTTTGCGTTTCAATTACTGTTAATGCTTTTGGATCTATTTTAAAACGGGGGCCACATTTTTCATTAACGTTTTACGTAGTGTTTTTGGTACGGAAATACTTTCAAACTTCGTATACTTATCTATTTTGTGTTATAGAACAGAAAAATATTTTTGCATTCGAATTTATTTCATGTAAAAAATTGTCTTATTTCGATAATTTCAACCAATTACTGACAAGTATTCAGTTGTTTACATTTACTCCTTTGGCTGATAAAGCGATGTAAAGCGTACTTAATCTCCATATCTTCGTTTTATTTGCTTTTTTCATTTTAAATTTGCTTTAACCCTAACCCTAACCCTAGGGTTAGGGTTAGGGTTAGGGTTAGGGTTAATTGTTTCAGAATCGGTTGTTTATGTAGTCGGCACTTAATGCATATCGGCTGAATGGACGTCAGTGATTGGTTGAAATTACAGAAATACGACAACTTTAACATGGAATAACTTATGGATTTCTTTTTTTTAAAGAAGACTAAGAGAAAAAGATGTTTTATATGACACATTCTACCAGTGTTCCAAGTTTCAAAGTGTTTCGTTAATGAAAAATGTGGCCCCCGTTTTAAAAAAGATCCATGCTTTTAGCTGCACTGTAATTCACCAGGTGACAGTTGTCGTAACCCTTCAAGTTTTAAGTACTTCACTTTCTCAATTTTACTCTTTGATAGACATTCCTCGTTCATTATTGACGATGACCTCGGAGAGCAATCTTAATACAAGCACTGTAAGATCAAAAAATGATGCATATAGTTTTCGGTTACAAAAGATGTTTATATGTCTTTTATCTAGAATATCTATACTGATCCTAGCCTGACTAAATATCGAATATACCGAATCCATCATCAGAAAATGTCTCTTAACGATAGTTTAAGTAAAAAACCCTTCATTCAGATACCATCTCCATGAACTGATTCACCGTCCACATATTGTTATATTTAAGATATGCAGACGGTACACTATTATACATTTTGTTGTCTTCATCTTCTTTCTGCGTGTTACCAGCGTACATGTAAAATTCATTCCAGGCACCCATTCACAGCTACAAAATCTTTTACTGCTGAGGCAACGCCTTGAGAAATTTTCAGTTGAACTAATCGTCCCCAGCACTTATTTCCTGTTTAAGCCTGGTACTTAGCCTATCGGTCTGTTTTGGTGAAACGCTAAGTTATGTGGACGTAAACACACCCACACCAGTCGTCGTTGTCAAGTGGCGGTAGGGGACAAGTGCAAGCACAAATGTAGACATGCACGAACACATACATACATGCACTTATACAGACAGCTACATATGTATGTATGCATATATATATATATATATATATATATATATATATATATATATATATATATATATATATATATATATATATATATATATATATATATATATATATATATACACATATATGGTCGTCCGATAAATAATGCGGTTATTTTCAGTTGCATGAACTAAAAGTCGGAGGGGGTTGGTGGGATAAACTACCTGCATCAACTCGCTAAAAAGCACGTGGTAATTTTCTCATTATTCTTAGTGCAAGTTTTCTATTTTAACAGTTATATTTTCAAAGCTATAATGGAAGTGAAAGAGGAAAATATTCGGGATATTTTGCTTTATGAGTTCAATAAAGAAAACAACGCAACGAAAAGTGTGAGGAATATTGATACAGTATATGGGGATCGGACAATAAGCGTAAGCCAATGTCAACGGTGGTTCCAGAAATTCCGAGCCGGAAACTACAGCCTAGAAGACAAACCTCGTCCTAAAAGATCTGTAGAGCTCGACGAGGACGTCCGCAAACCCTGGTGGAACAAAATCCCATTGCAATTACTGAGGAACTAGCATAGAAGCTTGGATTTGGTCATTCAACTATTCGTCAACACCTACATCCATCGAAGATGTGCCTATATGGAACTAACCCTCAGCACATACATATCAAGAGGGAGAAACGTAGAAGAATCTTTGACAACCAGACAGTTCACCACTTATGATTCACTATTTGTGCCTTGAAGTATCCTATTTCAAAGATATCTACCACACCTAAAAACTTTTTCCGTAAATCTGCATAGGTTTCTAATATCGTGCCAACTTTATCTAAATATCATTTTTACTATAGACACAAGGTATGAAATTTGAGGGGAGGGGCTAGTCGATTACATCGACCCAAGTATTTAACTTGTGCTTATTTTATCGACCCCGAAAGAATGGAAGTCAAAGTCGACCTCGGCGGAATTTGACCTCAGAACGCAGTAATGGGCGAAATACTGCTAATTATTTCCTCCAACAAATATCAAAATCGTTAATGTTTTGTGATCAGCATTCACACTTTGGAGAAATATGCAAAACTATTTGGAGAACAATTGGAAAAGAGTTGATAGGTCTGCTGTTGAATGTTTCCATGTGGTAAGTCAATTTCGTTTTTATTTCGTTTCGATTTTGTTTTTTAATAAATGCTCCGGGAGATTTTATGGTTAGCTTATTCGTTGTATGTTTCTCTTTGTGGTTCAGTTTGGACAACTGCTGGTTCATTTGTGTGGTTCTCTGGGGTTTGGACAACTGCTGGTGTCTTTGTGTCATGTTCTCTGGGGTTTCGTAAAAATCATTTAGTAGCTACGATAAATGTAAACAAGCTAATGTCTATTCTTAGAAGCGCTGAAATGTATTGTAAAATACAGATAAGGTAATAATTTATTTTCAAGCGCAGAAACGCTGATAGAAAATCATCGTTAATCAAAGAGATGTGAGTTCGCGCCTCATGGCTGGTCACTGACAAATTTTTCCGCTTTATATAGATATTTTATCCTGTCTCTCTGCTGGTCTGTCAGCGTTTCTGCGTTTGAAAATAAAGTGTGCCCATATATGACTAAAAGACTTCACCAGGTGGTGCTATTGAGTTAGACATGACCCGGGCTTATACTGGTCGAAACCTATTGAGGTTATCAAAGTTATCTGCATCTTACGTTTAGTAGTTAGTTTGTGGGAACCAACATGTGATTTCATTTTCTAGAATATGCTCTCATATCCTATGATTCACCCGACACTTCTTTCTGTGAGTTTTAAGGAGATTTTGGAGAAAACAGATCTGGAGGAATAACAACGGAATATGCTCGGATTTCACTCTTCCTAGTTTGTGGCTGTTATTTTTCTATTTTCTGTATTGACGCCGGTGTATCTGTGACACCCTCTCGGATGGAACGGGGCGGTACTTATAATGAGTGCTTATGTTTATATATATATGGGAAATAAATTATGAGAAGCAGAATTTCATACCAAATTGTATGTTTTGTACCATTCGTAAGTTTCAATGTTGCAATGGAAGCCCAACAACTGCTCATCAGGGCACATCTAATGGAGAGCGTCCACACAAGCACAATGATGATGCATACATAGGTACAAGTGATATATGATATATCTTTCATAATTCCTGTATATCATTAGTCACTAACTATAACAAGCTATAGTATTAAAATAATCCGTATAATGGAGGGAGACTAGGTGAAGCTCTAAACAATAACAGGCATGTATCTGACTGCATATGAAAGATGATATATATATATATATATATATATATATATATATATATATATATATATAAATTCTCTTATTCTTTTACTTGTTATAGCCATTTGACTGCGGCCATGCTGGAACACCGCCTTTTCAGTTGAAGAAATTGACCCCAGGACTTATTCTTCGTAAGCCTAGTACTTATTCTATCGGCCTCTTTTGCCGAACCGCTAACTTACGGGGACGCGGACACACCAAAACCAGTTGTTCATAGATACTGGGGGAACAAACACATACACACACACAAATACACACACACACACACACACACACACACACATATATATATATATATATATATATATATATATATATATATATATATATATATATATATATACGACGGGCTTCTTTCAGTTTTCGTCTATCAAATTCATTCACAAGGCTTTGGTCTGACCGATGGTAGAGTAGAAGACACTTATCAAAAGTGTCACGCAGTGGGACTGAACCCGGAACCATGTGGTGGGAGAACGAACTTCTTACCACACAGCCACGCTATATATGTATTTATATATATATATATATATATATATATATATATATATATATATATATATATATATATATATATATATATATATATATATATATATATATATATATATATATATATATATATATATATATATATATATATATATATATATATATATATATATATATATATATATATATATATATATATATATATATATATATATATATATATATATATATATATATATATATATATATATATATATATATATATATATATATATATATATATATATATATATATATATTTATATAGATGTTTGTTTGAATGTATATGTGTAGATATATATATATATATAAAATACAAAATGGGACAAGAAAGCAAAATATCCTGACAGTCAGGGACAACAAAACATCCAGATAGACGATACAAAGAAAACAAGGACGGGTCATTCCGAGTTTTCTTTGCTCAGTCGAGTTCCAGATTTTCTTCGCAATTTCGGATGGTTATACTCGAGATTGCTCCGATCTGGCTATCTCCAAGGAAACGCTAAGCTAAGAGCATTAGATTCCTTGAAACAAAGCAGCGAATGTATACGAAAACAAGGACGGAAAGAACGGGGAATGTTACACAAATACAAATAACAGGACATAAAAACAGGTGACTTAACCTGGGAGTGACCTGTTTGTGTTATATATATATATATATATATATATATATATATATATATATATATATATATATATAGGTGAGAAAGTTGGTATGTGAAAGCCCGTGGTTGGATGTATAAAAGATAATAAGAGTGAAAAAACTACAGAAGGCTTGTGTTACATGGTTAAAGTATATATTTAAATTATGTCAGAAAAATGTTATAAAATATAAACCGGTTATTTATCAAAATACAATGTTTATATACCAAAAAGATTTTATAACATTTTTCTGATATAATTTAAATATTTACTTTAACCATGTAACACAAGCCTTCTGTAGTTTTTTCACTCTTATCTTTTATATATATGTATATGTATATATATATATATATATATATATATATATATATATATATATATATTTATATATATATATATATATATATATATACATGTATATATGTATGTATAATGTATGTATTTATGTATTTATGTAGAGATCTACACAGCAGACTGCGCGTGTCACTTATATATCTATCTTATAAATCGTGAGCACACTGCGTAGGAGGTTTTGTTCATTTCTAAAATCTATATACTGCATAATTTCATTGTTTCTCGTATATATTTGATGTTGAAATTTAATCTAATACAATACGTAACATTAATTTCTTTGTTCTCTTTTAAGCTTGCTTGTCATATCTAAATTAATTTATTGATATATAGATAATGCATCTTCCAATACTCAGATTGTAATACAATAAAGTCATCTTAATTGTCATTTTGCATATCGTTTTTCGGTTGATATTATTTATTTTTCTAACAAATTTCACAGCTTTCTAATAGGGATAAATAATCAGTAACAAGATAGAACTCGGCGAACAGCAAAGTAAATGCCTTTGTACTTAAGCTGAAAATAAATATCCGTCTTTTTTTATTAAGATTTCTAGCAAAAAATAAAAAGAAAGAAAAATGTCAGAATGGCGGATGAAGGATGTGCTAGATGATATCACCTCCGTGAGACGACATTTTTTCTCGACTCTTATAACTTGAAAGTCGAATTGAATTCAGCGGTATTTGAATTCAGAGCGTGAGACTTTATAAAAGGGACAGAGAACTATTAGAAGAGAGAAAGTCTTATCTATTGTATATTGTATATCCCAAGTTATCTGGATCTCTTTTATCTTTTATTTGTTTCAATCAATAGACCACGGTCATGATGGAGCATCGTTTCCATTCTTGGAAACTTGTAGTCGAAAGAATGCATTCTTTTGTAAAGCCCGATACTTATTTTATAGGACCCTTTTATGTAACCGCGAAGTTACAGGGTTGTAAACAACACAACACCGTTATATTATATTTCTTCGGCAGTCCGTACTGAAGAGAAACATATATTTTTGGTAAGGAAATATTAATTTCGAAACCAGTCAACAGATAACTCTTGTATTTACTTCTGTAATTTTCAATAGTCTGGCCCGCATGTTTTGCTTCGCTAAATTTTTTTCTTTGAGAACAATTCGGTCTTAATAGACACATTACATGTGATCTTCTTCTACCACATTAGCAGTACACTTAGTGGTCTCTTTTATATATGCATACATATATATATATATATATATATATATATATATATATATATATATATATATATATATATATATATATATATATATATGCACATACACACACACACACACACACGCACACACACATACATGTATTGCAAGGACAAAGAACAGTGAAGCCATGTTAAGGAGACAGAAATATCACAATGCAATTAATGTGATAATACTTAAGAAGAAAAGATTTATTTCGTTTGTACTTTTGAAAAAAAAAATGAAATTGGATGAGAGCGAAAATGTAACAATTATCAGCCGGGGGAGACTCGGCCGAATATTGTGGCTGTATGTTAAGAAGCTTGTTTCCCAACCACATGGTCCAGTTCCACTGCGTGGCACCTTGGGTTTACCTCTTCTACTATAGCTTCTGAGTGGATCTGGTAAACTGAAGGAAGCCCATTATATATATACATATGTACATATCACTTGTCATTGTATAATAATTTTCCTTTTGTTGTATAAAGCCGAAAGGCGTTTGTCCATTATAGATGTATAATTCTATGTTACGTACGTCCGATAGTCGAAAGACACTTATTATTGTTTACTTATTTGTTTTCGTATATATACATTCGTTAGCTTCTTGGCCCACAGGTTTAGAGTAGTACCGCAGATAAGAGACCGAAACTACGTGGACATTCCGGACTCCGAGTGAGGAGGCAATTGGCTGCGAAGGATCCGTGTATCGTCTATTGTCCTGTTTGCCGTTATCGTGCTATCGTCGTATTTTATGCATGTTGTATTTTTATAGTTTCTGTTTGTTGTTTTTTTTTTCCTGTTCTAGCTATGACCTCAGTCAAATGACTAAAACAAGTAAAAGAATAAAAGAAGGTATATGCTCATATATATGAGTGTGTATGTATACTTTTATCCTTTTACTATTTACGCATTTCTGTCATTTGACTGCAGCCATAGACCCCAGTACTTGTCATTTGTAAGGCTAGTACATATTCTAACGGTCTCTTTTTGCCGAACGCTAATTTGATGGAGACGTAAACACACCCACGTCGGTTGTCAAGCGATGATGGGGGTCAAACGCAGACACAAATAACAAATATATATATATATATATATATATATATACGACAGGCTTCTCTCAGTTTCCGTCTACCAAATACACTCACAAGGCTTTGGACGGCCCGAGTTTACTTTAGAAGACATTCAACCAAAGTGCCACGAACTGAGACTGAACTCGGAACAATGTGGTTGGGAAGTAAGCTTCTTACCATAAAGCCACAATATTCGGCCGAGTCTCCCCCCCCCCAACTGATTATTGTCACTTTGTCGCACTCACCCAATTTCATTTTCTTTGTTTCTTTCAAACGCTCAAACCAAAGAAATCTTTTCTTCTAAAGTATTATCATATTAATTGCATTGCGATATTTCTGTCTTCTTAAAATGGCTTCAGTGTTCTTTGTCCTTGCAATACATGTTTGTATGTGTGTGCGTGTGAGTGTGTGTGTCTGTGTCTGTGTATCTGTGTGTGCGTGCATATATATATATATATATGTATATATATATATATATATATATGGGTGAAGACGCTATTGTGTGGTGAGAAGTGTGTTCAAACCAGATGCTTCTGTATTCGGCCCCACTGGGTGGCACCTTCACCAACTATGTTTTATTACAGCTCCGTCTATGTCCAAAACCATGCAAGTGGCCTGTTGTTATGCGTGTGTGTGCATATGGGGGAAGGTATGTATACGCGTGTGAATTTGGTTGTCTCTCTCACTGCATGACACCCGTTCTTGATTTGCTATGTTCTCGTAACCTAGCGGGCTCTCAAAAGGTGTACGATACAAGGGACACTCGGTTTAGAAAAAAGTACAAATTGTTTCCACTAAAAGATTAAAGGTGGTGCCCGAGGGTACCTGCTCTCTAATTTCGGGTAGAAAAGGATTTATATACTTTACATAGAATTGTTAGTACGCTGTGCGAAATTCTTAGCGGTAATTTGCGTGTCGCTACGTTCTGAGTTCAAATTTCGCCTTGTCGTCCTTTCGGGGTCGATAGATTAAGTACCAGGGGAACGCAAGGGTCGATGTAATCGACTAGTGTCTTTCCCCAAAATTTCAAGGTCTTGTGCCTCCAATAGAAAGAATTATAATAATAATAATAATAATAATTATTATTATTATTATTATTTTATGTTTGACTTTTGTTTTGCATTTGTACAAGTTGCATTCAAGTCTCACCCAGAGACCTCAAGAGACAACAAGTTAGAAGTTCATGTAGGTGTTATGCCTAGGGTACCATATATTTGGATTTGTACAGTTTTGTTCAAGTGAATGTTTAAGAAACCATAAGAAAATTATGTGTTTGCTTTAAAATTTGAGATCGCATAGACAGTATTTTACGTAGGATATGGGCAGTTCCCATGAGCACTATCTTTTGAGCTTCAGCCATTTTGGGGTTTCCTGGTATCTGAGCTTGGTAGTAATCAGCCCGTTTCGCTGTCATTCCCAGGGCACCTATGACAATAGGTATTGTTTTCGTCTTCAGATTCCACATTTTGCTAATTTCTATTTCAAGATCTTTATATTTGCTCAGTTTTTGGTAGGTCTTGACAGATACGTTTATATCGATTGGGACAGTCATATCAATGAGGAGGCATGATTTTTGTCTGAAGTCTTTCAGTATGATGTCTGGCCTATTTGCGTCTATCTTTCTGTCAGTTTGAATGGTGAAGTTCCAGAGGAGTGCAATGTGATCATTTTCAAGTACTGGGGGTGGTTTGTGTTCCCACCAGTTTTTATCATGGGGCAAGTCCAGGTTTTTGCATATTACCCAGTGAATATATTGTGCAGCTCTATCATGCCTGTTGAGATACTCTGTAGGCGCAAGCAGACTGCACATGGAGACAACATGATCGATGGTCTCATTTTTTTGTTGGCATATACGACATAATGGGGAGCTGCCGTTCTTTAATATGTTGGCCTGGTAGTTCTTTGTAGGTAGGCATTGATCTTGGGCTGCTATGATAAACCCCTCTGTTTCTGATTTCAAGCCAGAGGCCATTAACCGTTGGTGGGTAAGGGCTTTGTCAATATCTGCATTATTCGCCCTCTTTGGGTATTTGCCATTGAGAAGTTTTCCATGCCATTTTTCAGTCATAATATCTAAGGCAGCAATTTTTGCACGGGTTTTCAAGCGCTTAGCTTTTTCTGCAGGTGTTTCTAGTTCGTCTAATTCTTGAATTTGTTGCAATTGGAATTCACTTAGATAGTCCTTTGCCTGTTTTGTTACTGAGTAAGATGGTTTCTTGCTTTCATGTTTTAAGACAAGTTTTAGCATCCAGTCCTCAGAGTTTTTCAGATAGGTGTCTAGGCCAATTGTGGCTACCTTCATTGATAATGCCAGCTGTAGAAGTCCTCGGCCTCCCTCTTTTCTTGGTAGATAAAGACGTTCTATATCTGCCTTAGGGTGGTGCATTCTATGCATTGTCAACAGTTTTCGTATTTTTCTGTCAACATTACAGTAATTGACCAGTTAATGATATTGAAACTGTAAGTCAATATTATTATTATTATTATTATTATTATTATTATTATTATTATTATTATTATTATTATTATTATTATTATTATTATTATTATTATTTTTATCATCATCATCAATGCCTTTGCACAGCTTCTAACGCTGGAAATGTACTACAGTGTCAGCTGTTCATTACCTGTGAACAACAGTAACACGTCTTATTTTTCGAGCACCTTCCGGAGTATTCGAACGGTTCCAAGCAGTGCTGTTTTCTACAAGTGCTCCACCCTTATTGCAGCCCCTATTTGTTCCACATACTTCTCGAGATTTACCCTCACTGTTCCCAGAGATTTATCCTCACTGTTTCTTTTTCAATTAAATCTATGTCCGGCTTCCTATTCTCTATCTCATGGTCGCACTAAATCTTAAAATCCCATAGGGTCTTGGCATTTCTATTTTCTACAGTGCCTGCAGGTTTCTGGTCATACCAATTTTTTGCTCCGTCACGTCCATACCTGTTGCAAGCGTCCAATGGACAAGCCTGGCTATATTGTCGTGGCGTTTCTTATATTCCTTCTGGGCTTGTGACGTACATTGCCATACGGTTTCACCGTTTTGTCCACAGATTCTGCATTTATAATTTTCTGCTGTGTTGTCCATTCTGTGTTTTATGTAGTTTGTTCTTAGTGCTTGCTCTTGGGCAGCACAGATTAGGGCCTCCGTTTCCTGTTAAAAATCACTTTTAGCCATCTACATCCATCTTTTTTCTTTGTCTGTCTTATCTTCAACATCCCTATCTGAACGTTTTGGTTTTCTTCCGGAGTTTTCCTTCGATAAGGAGGTTTTTCCCTCTTTCTCAAAGGCTGTCATTACTTTAGAGACAGTACTTCTTGATACACCAAACATTTCGGTTGTTTTGATTGTGCTAGCGCTTGCCAGACGAGCACCAACAATTTGACCTCTTTGAAAGTCCGATAGATATATCATTTTAATGTATTTTAATTACCCTTTTCTGATGATATCTGAAAAGAAACAACAATTTTAGCAAAACATATTAAGGATCACTAATAATAAATCAAAACAAAACATAAAAATAAACATGTTTTTGACGGTTTTATAACTATTTCAGTATTGTGATGCAATGATGCTAGATGTTTCCATTATTTTCTCCACCCCCTATCTCTCTCTCTCTCTCTCTCTCTCTCTCTCTATATATATATATATATATATATATATATATATATATATATATATATATATATATATATATATATATATATATATATATATATATTTATATATATATATATATGAGCTTCTTCCAGTTTCCGTCAACAAATTCCATTGACGAGTCTTTGATCGCCCCACCGGTATAGTAAAACGCATGCTCATAGTACCACGCAGTGGGCGTGAACCTAGAACTACGTGTTTGATAAGAAAACTTCTTACCACGCTATATATATCTGTATGTACCCACTCATACACACGCACACACAAACCTCGTAGACAAATCTTACAATCCGGTTACGAAATCGTCCGCTCTTCACCAACATATTCAGTTAGTAACCAATAAAATCGTTCTAACGCCTTTTTTGCCGACGGTACAGAAATCCTTATTATTCTGTATAAACTAAACAATAATCCAATAAGGAAACTCAGTGGCCAACAGATGCAGGTGGAATCAAGAAATCATTAACGATCTCTCAACGATAGAAAGGTTGGTGCAGATAACAAAATATGGGACTTAATTAAGTTAAGCGATTGATATAATTAATTTATTTTACCTTATCTAGAGGGGGATGACGTTTCGTGATAACTAAGTTGCGCTCTAATAATAATGTCCCATATTCTCTTTTCTGTTGAGAAAAGGAGGGGTGTTGGAGGCGAATTCCATTCTTATTTGCTTTGATTTGATTTTTTTTTCTTTTCTGTTCTTTATTCTTGTTCTTTAGATTTCTTTATAAATTATCTCTGTGAATTTAATAATACACATCACATCCAATATCCTACATTGAATAGCTTTATATTTCCATGAATCTATATCGCTACCTAGCTATCTAGCTAGCTAGCTAGTTAGCTATATATCTATCTCTCTATCTATCAATCTATTTAAATATCTCTCTCTCTATCTATCAATTCATCTAAATATCTATCTATCTATCTATCTAATTATCTATCTATCTATATCTATCTATCTATCTATCTATCTATCTATCTATCTATCTATTTTGTTTTTAAAGAAAAGCTCTACAATTGTATTTATCCCCTCTGTGTGCAGCCCTGTCTGGCTAATAAGAGAAAGTTATCTATCTATTAAATTTATCTATCTATCCATCTTACTTGTCTGTTTGTCTGTTTGTCCCTCTATCTATCTATCTATCTATCTATCTATCTATCTATCTATCTATCTATCTATCTATTTGTCTGTTTGTCTGTCTGTCTATTAAATTTATCTATCTGCCTGTCTGTCTGTCTGTTCAAACTTCCCATTCAATTATTCTCTCTGATTCTCTTATTCTCTCTGTCTTTCTCCATTTCTTCATTTCCTTTCTGTCTCCTACTTGAAACAAAATGCCTTCTCGACACTGAACAACTTTCGTCCAGCAATAAAGCCTGCTCAAATAAATACTGTTGCTACCATCACAAAACCGTCTCCACCACCAGCACCACCACTATCACCGACATCACCACCATCACTACGACCACGACTATTACCACTACCATCAACACCACTACCACCACCACTGCCACTACAACCGTAAAGAAATATTAGATGGGACAGAAGCTTATCTGTATAATAAAGATAGGTGAAAGCTATGAACGAATAAGATTATCAATGCAATTAGCAGATATGAACTCCTTATAAGCATTAAATAAATGATGTAATTCCAGGGATTTTAATGAAGAAAAACGAATTTTAATGAGGAAAGACGAACGGATGACTTCCTTTCAACTTGCTGAGCATAAACTTACACCGCCACCACTACTTCGGCCATTAACTCTACCACCACTTCCACCATAAAAAACACCACCGACACCAGCAACAAGTCCATTACCAACATAATCACCACCAGTACTAACACCCGCGGGTTTTGAACGTTAAGACGGATATAAAGCCGCAAAGAATTTTGCCCTGCACGCTAAACGATCTACCAGTGCGTTGCTTTAAACTCGTCATCCTATTCAAAATAATTCTTTCTAATATAGGCATATGGCCAGCAAACTTGGGAGCAGAGTAAGTTAACTGCATCGACCGCAAGTTTGAATTCGTATTCTTTTTATCGACCCGAAATGATGAACAGCAAAGCTGACTCAACGGAACAATTTACCTCATCTTGTTTTTTGCTAACACAACTTTTCGGTTGATATACCCTCCAGCCTTCATCAGGTGTCCTGGGGAAATTTCGAACCTGGGTTTTCATTTCTAAAGTAGTTTTGGATGTTATTATTGTTATCCAGGTTACTGAATGGAATCGAATTTAGAATCTTGGGGTTAGTAGCCCGTGATCTTAACCACTACAACATATGCCCGTGGGCAATTATGGAGTGAATTTTTAGGGCTTATAAATTTAATATTTTCCTATCCTTCCTCGATAATGTACATAATTCCTCATCTCTTAAATATAGAACTGTACAATAATAATGTTTTAACCATTGAATGATTGGCAGATCGACCAGAATAAAATACTAAACAAAAGTGTTATGGTGAAAAATTGTTGAGAACAACTAGTTTACAGGGTCAATAGACTTGCATGAAATAGCTGCCAAACTCCATCAAGTCGCAGTCAACCTTATATGATGTTTTCTACTTTAGGCAAAAGACCCCGAAATTTTCTAGAAGGGAGTCAGTCGATTAGATCGACCCCAGTACTCAGCTGGTACTTAATTTATCGACGCACGAAAGGATGAAAAGCAAAGCTGACTTCAGTGGAATTTGAACTCAGAACGTTAAGACCGCTAAGCATTTCCCTCGGCGTGCTAACGTTTCTGCCAGCTCGCCGCCTTGTCAACCTTATATATAATGACAAGACCTTATATCAATGCATTACTTCACGTCGCTTTTCGGGGAGTACATAAGGACTAAGCTGGTCCGATTACAGTTTGGTTGCATTTGTGCATAGATCTGCCCTAAGTTTGACCCAAAGCCAAAACATTAACGACAACAACAACAACAATAGTAACACCGAAACCTGCTCCGTTAACCATCAAAACTTGAATAGCATCGTTGTACAAAATGGTCAATATTTCGATAATCGTAAGGAATTAAAGTACACATAGTTCTATAGCTACAAACGTAATCCCCATCATCACCAAGAAGCAGCAGCAGCAACAACAACAACAACAACAACAACGAAACCAATGCTTGTCGCTGACGTCGTCGTCATCATCAACGCCAAAATCATTATCATCTCTATAAACAGTGTCGTCGTCGTCGTCGTCGTCGTAATCGTCATCATCACTACCATCATTGCTACCACTACCACCATTCTACCACCACCACCACCATCATCATCACCACCGATACCACCACCACCACCACCGCCACCACCACCACCACCATCATCACCATCATCATCATCATCATCATCATCATCATCATCATCACAACCACCATGATCATCGTGAAAAACAACAACACCATCAGCATCGATATTTTTATATTATGATGATTGATGTCGTCACCGCCTTTCCTTCTCTTTCATCATCATCATCATCATCATCATCATGTTATAGTCCTCCTTCTCAGCCTCTTCCTCCTCCTTCTCCTCATCGTCATCCACATCATTACCCTCCCCCCCGTTATTACCATCTGTGTCTTTGACGTTTTCCTCGTCAGCATTGTCGCCGCCGCCTTCAAATTATTATCTTTGTCATCACCTTTAGCATCGCTATCATTAAAATCAATAAGCAACTACAATGAAACACAAGAATAACAACAACAACAACAACAACAACAACAACAACAACAACAACAATTGCATTACTACTACTACTACTACTACTACTACTACTACTGCCACATTAGTCTGTGAGCTTGCCAAAGATAAGGGAATTATCAGTTGGCATATAGCAATAAACATAGATCCGGTGAGATAAGTACGGAGGCGCAAGTGTTTCATAATGCATTCATCAAGCGAGTATAGCTATCGCTTAATGTACTTAAATCTCCCTTTAGATTCAATTACAAAACAAACAGCTCCATCTACTTCTTTATTCCACCCCTGGCACATACTGAGCTCCTCCTTAAGTTGATTGGAGCGATGTCGGTTGGCCGGTTGGTGTTCTCTTAGTTGAAATGATAATTTTATGCTAATAGTCTCACGCATGGCTGTGTGGTAAAGAAGCATGTTTTGCAACCATGAAGTTTCTGGTTCCAGACCCGTTGCACGTGGCCTTTGGGCAACTGTCTTCTGCTGCAGTCTGGCTGGCTAATTAGAAGGAGTTTACATATTCGCTAGAAAATAGTTTCTATGTCTTCAACGATAAAGACTGCGATTCATTAAACAATGACAACGTTTGTAACTAAGACAGTAAGCTGGAAGAATGGCAAGCGTCGAACAAAACTGTTAGGGGCATTTCTTCCGGCACTTTACGTTACGAGTTTTCAAGTCCCCTCTAGGTCAACATTACCTTTGAACTCTTTCAGGGGTTTATAAAATAAAATATCATTTATGTACTGATGTCAATGTAATTAATTTTTCTCCTCCCTCAAAATTGCTCGTCTTGACCCTTGCAACGGAATGTCTTGGTCTCTGTTATAGCGACTGCATAACCAACCTTAGGAGTTTTAAGACACAAGATACAAAAAGAAATGCTGTTTATTACGAGTTTTCCATAAGTTACGTCGAGTAGTTTTAGCGAGGTAAATATGGTGTCGGCAGACCGAAAAATACATCGCTCGGCGTCATACGAATTATCGATCTGTAAACATGGTGTCCAACAGCTTATCCATTCGGCTGTCTGAGAACCTTCGAAATTTTTAGCAGAAATAAAATTATGCAATATGCAAATGGAGAAATGAAGCGTCTGCTTCTCCATTTAATATTTTCTGTTTGGAGTGTTTACATTTATTGATATTCTTTACTGGCGTGGAATGAGGTAGTGTAATAAAATATGGTGTGCTACGCAGCAGAATTGAATAAAGAAGTGTGGTGTTATGTAGCGTGGTTTAATATAGTATGTCATGGCGGTGTGTGGTGAGATGTGTTGGCGTGGGAGTTTCGTTTGATTTAAATCGGGGTTGGGTAGGGGCTTATGATGGTCGTTTAATATTGTCAAGTTCGGTGAGGTGATGTTAACAAAGAGTGGCGTTTGTGCGGTGTAGCGGAGACTGGTACGGAGTGGTTTGTTTTGAGCTGTGAATAGCGAAGGTGAGGCTGGACTGATTTATTGTGGGGACGATGTAAATGTTGTGGATTGCAAAGTTAGAGCTTTTCTGAAGCCATCAACAAAAAACGCCATAGAAAATATATTGAAGCAAGCACAAGAGATAGATAGTATGAAGTAGGACAGTAAAATACAAAAACAATAAAACCGAAAAGGGAAATAAATAAACAAAACAAACAAAAACAAGATGTTCGATTCGTTCTTATAACAGTAATGATATTTCTCGATATTCTGGCGATACCTAGCACGCTTAAATATTTCATGGATTACATGATGTAACATGTAACAACTACCCATGAGAATGACAGCCCCATGATTGACCGAGAGGAGGGAGTCGAGGATCAATCAAACCCAGTTAAAACAGAAATGACCTTGAATGTGAATACGACTATTCCTTTGAACAGCGAACTAAGGGCAAACAATTTTGGATGCAACCTGTGCGTGCTGTAGGACCTTTGCAACCGAGATAGGCTTGAAGATAAATCAGGGAAAGACTTGTAATAAGAGGACAGGAGAGTGTGGATCATGTGGTTGTAAAACGCGTGGCAAATTACCCCTGAACTGAAACCACTGCGGATCTATAAATGCTACAGTTAAGACCTCTTCTGAACAGGAAACAGAAGGTTATGAGACTGGTGCTTCAGATAGTACTCGGAGGAACCCGAGGGTTCTGTGGCCTGCTGCTAATGAGAAAGAAAGATATAAAGAGTTTGAGAAAAAGGTATGTCAAATTCTTTATAAGATGACAGGACCTACAGTAGGAAAGTTAACAAGCTCGATATACGATACACGAAAGGGATTATTTGGAGTGAAAGGACGTGTATTTGGAGCTTGGGACGTGTATACGCTGGAACATTGTCCGCCAGAAGTCACGGGATACAAATTATGAAACAAGCCGAGGGTAGATTTACAGCAATTCATAACTCTAAGCTATCGGATAAATATAAGATGTGGTGCTTACAGTCCGGCTTGTATACGCGACTTTGGTGGCCCCTTTTAATATACGTGGTACTGTCGTGAGTTCAAATCATTGCAAAAAATTGTAATGTGTTCATTAGAAAGTGGCTAGGCCTACCTCGGGTATTGAAATGTTCAGCTCTCTATTCTAAAAGAGGCTTGGTGCAGTTACCACTGGCATCGATAGTCGAAATTTATAAACTCGTAAGGTACGAACGGTGATGATACTGAGAGAGTCGAATGATATAGAAATCAGGCGTAATTCACCAGATGTAAAAACAGCCAGGCAGTGGAAAACAGAAGCAGAGACTGATGGCATTCTGTCTTCACTTACACACCAAGATATGGTGGATGCATTGCAAATGCATCGGAAGGGATTTGATTCTGACGCAGATTGGTTCAGAGCATTTGCTTAGCGAACGCAGATCTGTTGTTAGCAACAGTGTCAAAACAAGGGAAACAGAGAAAAGAGAGCTTCCTTTCATCTAATGCGCTCAACAAGGACAGAGAGACGAAATGGGAGGAACATATTGTTGAGAGAAAAATAAGCTGGAATGAAATATTGAGTTGGACTTATGATTCGTTCATCCTATAATGTCTTGCCATCGCCTACAAATCAAAAAATTATATACGCAAATGCGGAAAAGTCGGAACACTGAAACGTATTCTTTCCAACTGTTCACTTTCGTTGAATAGATATGCATTGAGACACAGCCTGGTCCTTAAGATTATCGTAAATGCTATAAAGAACTAAATTATTCTCAACAGTGGCAAATAAAAAAAAAACCATTGAAAGAACCAAGCAGAGATTTCATTAACTTCGTGCGCTCAGGACAGCAGATCCGTTTCAGGAAGAAGAATCTTTCTGTGAGCGACGAAAAGTGGAATGGCTATTGGAAGGTGGCTGCAAATTTATCAGGGTCCAAGGATTCTTTCCGATCCCAGTTACGAAGAAACCGGATATCTTAGTTTGGTGTAAAAGAAAGAAAGTGGTAAAATTAGTCGAATTAACGGTTCATGATGATAACATGGACGTCGCTCAGGCTCGAAAGATTGACCGTTATGTAAACCTCCTCGAGGAATGTGAAGAGGCAGTCTGGAGAGCTGAGCATTTTCCAATTGAGGTCGGATGTAGAAGATCCGTTGGATACAGTGTGAGGCGACTGTTGTTATCGTTGGACCTAACTTATCGTAAAGTAAATACCCCCATGAACGAGTGAAAAATGCTAGCTTCTGGAATTGGTTTAAACGAGACAATGATCTATGATTAGAAGAATATTGAACTTTATTTGTTAACCATTTGATCTAGCAAGTGAGGCTTCATATCAGTGAGCAGGGGTGGGGTGCGCAATGATTCTATCGAGTAGTAGGCCCTGAAACGGCGCGCATTCTCTTCTGATGACCCCATGCACTTGCTGGATTCCGGTGTGCGGAGCTTTTGACTGGTAGTACTTTCATGTGCAAGTTATTTGCAAAACATTTCCAATTTGGGTAAATATGCTAGCAATTTGATAAGGCGGATGTTAGTCGATTACTCCGACCCAGTGCTCCCTTTCTTATGAACGCCGGAGACATGAACAGAAAACGAACTTTGATAGATGTTAGAACGTAAAGTGTGAGATGAAATACCGCTAAACGAATAATTTTCTAGGCGGTGCTAAACATCCTGCCAGGTCGAGGCCTTAACAGAATATACACCAGGATGAAATGGATACTTATTAAGTTGTTATTCACAAAACGCTTCCCCAGTAATCTTCACTACACTCGTGAAACAATCATCTACCTTTTATATTCTATCATTTATCTCCCATTTCTTTCAGTCGTCAGACGGCGCCCTTGCTGGGGCACCAAATTGTAGAATTCTTAGTCGACAAAATCCACTCCTGTACCGATTTTATGTTTGGAACCATAGTGCTTATTATATCTTTCAATTTATGACGAAGAGTCAAGTGACGAGACCCTAAACACATCAACGCCAATTGCAAATCGATGTTGGGACAAACACACACACACACACACACACACACATACACACACACATACACACACACACACACACACATGTATTCAAATATGAATGAGAAGCCCGGGAAATATAAGCAACATCGAACGCATTCACAAAGCACATTTTGCCAGCTCGTGTGCAGGTTGCGATTTATAAGCATGGGTTTGGGATAGATACGTGGTACTCATAAGTCACAAAGATGGCGAAACATTAATGTCAACCACTCCTGCAACAAGATTTGGTGTGAATTAACTCAATTGTTCATGATTTCTAGGTATTTTTACACCGAGCGTACTGACGTGTAAATTTTTCCTCATACCTATAAATCGCAGCCTGCCCTCGAACTGGCAAAACGTGCCTTGGGGATGTGTACTCGATATTATTTATTTATATATGTATATAGGCACACGCGTATATATATATATATATATATATATATATATATATATATATATATATATATATATATGGGTGTGTGGGTGTGTGTGGGTGTGTGTGCGTGTGTTGAAATGTATATATGTATGTATATATATGTGTATATATATATATGTGTATAAAGTAACAGTTTTAGAAAAAAAAACTGTCGGTTTCATATCTAGCGTAAACCAGACATATCTTCAGTTTCTCTAAACGATAACTGTTCTCTGCAAAGGATGTTTTATAAAAATACAACAACGCCGGTGATAGTTGAAAAAAATATTCCTCGGAAAGAATTATGGCTGGGCGAGTTGCTTTCCTTCGCTTGATAGCTAGGTTTTTGAATTTTGATGTAAACATTTCCGAAAATGTGGACTAGTCCTCACAGCTTCCGCCCGAGAGTCCAGGTAGGCTCCTGTCTCACGTGAGTTCATGAGGATTATATATTTTTCTGTCTTACACAATTTACATAGACTTGTTCCATTTCGATACGGTCCACAAGTTTCTAGTAATTTCCACCTGATGCTAAAGGGCGTATGATTGTTCTTTAGGCGCCATGCATATATTTGTGCTTGTGTGGATATATATATACGGCGGGCATCTTTCAGTTTGCGTGTGCCAAATCAACTCACAAGGCTTTGATCAGTATGATAGCACGCCTCCTGGGGGTAGTATGGGTGAACATCTGGGAGTGAAATAGCTAAGCAAATAAATAAAACATATGGAACACACGTATTAATTATATGCACACACGTAGATACATGTTAACGCATGCGCAGTTAGAGGTTCCTAACACAGATGACAAAATGGAATAAACAGGACAATATAAGACACATGTGACAGAGAGGCACTGAAGAGGTTATTGCACGTGTGACGAAAGAACTTTGGTACACAAACAGATTACAAATAATAGCAATAAAACTGAAGAGAAGATCAAACAATGCGTGTTTTTAATGGGCAATAGATGACCACCCCAAAGTATAACAATAGCTGTTTCAACTCACGTTTTTACATCATTAATCTTGCAAAAGTAATACATAAAATGTGTGTGTGTGTGTGTTTCTATGTGTGTGTGGGTGTGTGTGTGTGTGTGTAACTAATTATTTGGACTTTGGGTATATGGTTAGTTGTATGCCGATTAAGGCACTTTCACTGTTTAGGCTACCTAATGTCGTCTATATAATTATTATATAATTGGCACTGGATCTACGTCAGGAATTCTGCAGTGTTCGTTGTGTATATAATGAACGACAGAAACAGAAAAATAATTTATTAAGAATATTTTATCAACACAACAATCGTTTTGTCCCATCTTGCATCTGTCCGTTACGTCTGAGATATCTATCTATCTATCTATCTATCTATCTATCTATCTATCTATCTATCTATCTATCTATCTATCTATCTAGATAGATAGATAGATAGATAGATAGATAGATAGACAGCCAGCCAGACAGACAGACAGACAGACAGACAAATAAATAGATAGATAGATAGATAGATAGATAGATAGATAGATAGATAGATAGATAGATATACGAGTCTGTGAATATGGCGCAGAAGGAACGCATTTTACAAAGATTAATAGAGAAATTCAATCTCTACTCTTACCCTTGTCAATAAGTAAACAAGTAATTATCTCTCTAAGAAAATATAATCATCTAAGCGGATATTAAGAATAAAAAATGTAATTTGTGGAAATGTTGACAAAAGCTAGAATTATGGTTTTGTGTAATTCGCTGTCGAGCCATTTTCTGAAAATGCATTTACAACGCATATAAACATTTCGTATGTCACATAGACGCCAGATGAAAAATAATCGAGAACAAAATGGCGTCCGTATCTGAAATGCTATAATTAAAACTAATGCTTAGAACTGACAAGAAATACGTTACACTTTGCCTCTCATGGATTTTTGACTGAAATTACAATTGTAACTACAGTTCCTTTTTAATTCAATTGATATGCATGCACGTATGCATGTACATATATTTATGTGTGTGTGTGTGTGTGTGTGTGTGTGTGTGTGTGTGTGTGTGTGTGTGCGCGCATGTATGTATATGTACACACACACACAAATATATATATATATATATATATATATATATATGCGAGATGTCATTCGGCACGAAGCATAGTGTTATGTAATATAATTTAATCGAAGTGAAACTTAACTAACTCTGAATTTCCCCCTTTGGCTGGCGTCACTTTAATGCTATCTCGTATATCATTCCCCAACATATATAACATATATGTGTGTGCATGTGTATGTGTGCGTGTGTATCTGTGTATGGCGGTGCTCTAGGAAGCTGAAAATTATCACGTGATATCATTTCGTGTCTGATAGCAGCAGTTGAACAAATGGTATAGTATAAGTTATTGAATAGTGGATACCTGCATTTTGGCGTCGGTGTAAAAGTGTTCATCGATATATTTCTTGCAATCTCTATCGCTAGCAACCAAATAAATCACGTATTTACTTTGAAATATGTTGTGACTTGGCCACTTATTTCTATACGGGACAATGTTGTACGTTTTGTTACTACAACAGCCAGACAAGCCGAAAGGAGAATGTGAAAGTTGGACGAAGCAGAATTTGATTTAGTTAAGTAAGTAATTTATTTAGAAATATTCTTCTTGAAACTGTAATTGAATTATCGAATTACAAACTGCAGCATTCTCTGTATTCTGATAAAGATTTAGAAATGAACACAAAACTTTAGACGGTGCCGTTAGCGGCGTGTGAAACCACAGGAATGAATTGACGTCCGGCAAATGGTACGATGGTGTGCAACATTAAATTTCAAAGCCTGTAGTTGTAAACATGTCTCTGTGCGCGTAATTTGTTTGGTGCGTGGCTTCGTGGTTTGAATATTCAGATCACAACCTTACAATCATCAGATCGATTGTCGGTTGTACGTTGCTTCCTTGAGCAAGACAATTTATTTCACGTTGTTGCGTTCCAGTCAGTTGCTACAAATGAGTTTTACCTGTTCTTCAAAGAGTCAGCCATGTCACTTTATGTACCACGCTGAATTTCCTTGAACGGTACGTATGCCTGTAGACTACTCAGCTAATTGCATATTAGTTTCACGAGCCGGCTGTTTTGTTCATCGAATCAACCGGAAGACTGGTCTCTGTAATCGACGGATTGCCAGACTATTTTGTTTGTATGCTGGAAATAGCAGTCAAAGCCATTCTTTGTTGATTAGAAATTACTGAGGCGATACATTTAAGAGCGAATTTCTACACTGAGCTAAAATAACACTTTGTATAAAAATTAGTAATGACTATACAAATGTATAAACGGTGCTAACTCTAATATTTTGCCACAAAACAAAACTTCGCAAAGAGACATTTGATTTAGAAAATATAGGGGTTAGCTCAGAAAGAAGGTGGTGAGCCAGACATGGTGTTTTGATCCGCCTATATAGGATTGCATACATGTATCAGCGACTTAACTCTTTAGCATTCTGATTACTTAATCAAGTTTAAACCTTATTTAATGACATTGGTTTGAATTAATCATAAATTTTCTCAGAGCTTTGAACTTTCAATGATGCGATTGTTTATATTCAAAAATTACATTGTACGTTTGATAGGAGAGGTCAGACCTGGCTAGTCTGAACACAAAATATGTAGATTATTTGTGCCTGATATTGCCGTTCTCAATGCGAAGGGGTGAATGTAATGCCGTCTACAGTGCGCATAGTAATTTTATTCTAACATGTGTAATTTTCGCACAAATCAATAAATGATACCTCTACCCATTTCTACACCAAAACACGTACTTTGGACTTATCTGAGAACATGCAGAAGATTCGTCTCTGAGGAGATCCAATCAAGTCGAAACACAGTGTCTGGCAATCCACCGGCGCTCTAAGCCAACCCCTCAAATTTTAATGTGCATGTTTGTATACAGACGTTTCTGAAAGCCCAAATATTACATCTAGTACTGCTCTATGCTTGTGTGCATATTATATACGTTATACGCACAAATATTTTAATCTAACGCTGATTGAAACGTGCATATCAATTCCATATCGAAAACATCTGGTAAATAAGACACGCAACGTTCACGTCAGCAACAAATAATTGATCATATATCTGTTCGAAAAGCGATGCTCTTACGTTAGCCTAGCATACGGCGGGAATTACTTAATCCACTGAAGAAATTTTACATCAATATATATATATATATATATATATATATATATATATATATATATATATATATATATATATATATATATATATATATATATATATATATATATATATATATACATATATATATATATATATATACATGTACATACATATACATACACACACACACGCACATACACACACACACACACACACACATATATATATATATATGTATATATATATATATATAAATATATATATATATATATATATATATATATATATATATATATATATATACATATACATACATATATATATATATATACATACAGATACATACACGCAAGAACAGCACTACGCATGCGCCCAGTATACATTACATTCAACAACAACTGCAGCAGTAACCGCAAACATAATGGCTTTGAATTAACTCTCTCAGTTTATATATTTATTCGTGCATTTATTTTATTTGTTTATCAATTTCTAGCGCTAACTTGAATTGTTCAATATTTATTATGAAATTCTTCGAAATAATCGTAACTAAATTAACATCAGTTCGTTTGAAATTATATAAGATGAACTAACAGGCAACATTTGTATAATTCTATTATCTTGTAATGGCCAATAATTTCAAATGCATTGCTGAAATAATCAGATGAAATAATAAGGTATTGGACCTCGAAGTGATACATCTTGACATCAGATCCCTTGCGTTGGTATCGCAGATAATTTAGAGAACAAACATTTATTGTTCGCACCTGAGAGTTTTATTGTAGCAATATTAATAACGCAACAACGTTAACAGAGTACACGTACTCAAAATGATCTTTGAACTATTGCAGAAATTCGATGCTGTTCTATGGAACAGATAATCAGTTATTCAATGACAGTAAGTGCAGTCATGTGAAGGTCGGCGTAGCATGTATGGGAGAAATAAAATTCTGTTAAGCGATCTCCGTGTTGTTACTCTTTTACTCTTTTACTTGTTTCAGTCATTTGACTGTGGCCATGCTGGAGCACCGCCTTTAGTCGAGCAAATGGAGTCCAGGACTTATTCTTTGTAAGTCTAGCATCTATTCTATCAGTTACTTTTGCCGAACCGCTAAGTTACGGGACGTAAATACACCAGCATCTGTTGTCAAGTGATGTTGGAGGGACAAACACAGACGCACAAACATACATATGTATACGTACATATATATATATATATATATATATATATATATATATATATATATATATATATATATATATATATATATATATAGATATATATACACATATATACGACAGGCTTCTTTATCTTTTCAAGTAGGATCTGTGACAAAATCTTTTAAATCACTGATGTCAATCAAAGATTCCTTTCGGTTTGTGACTGGCTTCCCTTCAACAAAGACAACAAAATTATAACACATAAATTTTAAGGAAGTTCCATTGATATAGACATAGTTAATAATTCTGTATATAGATTCGTGGGTGTCAACGTGATTAATTGTACTAAAGGTAAGTACCTAATGGCCCGTTGCATTTATAAAGGTGTCTCACGAAACCCATATTATTTACTTCATGAAATTTTAGCTCAGTCCAAGACTATAGCATAACGAATTATTAGTTGCCCCATAAACGTTGAATTTTTTTGGCAAGCGTTGAGAATAAAGCAAGGCGGAAAAAACACATTTCCTTATTTTTATTAATATTTTCCTTTAAAAAACGGGGGAAAATGATTCGTACATGTTTTTAAAGTAATTTGCGATTTGAATTTAATGATCTGAGAATCACATATGACTATGAAATTCATAAAATCAACGTTGATTGTTGTAAATGACCAATATTACTGTCAGGTTGTCGAGAAGGTGGACCACGTAATCAAATGTCTTCATTGTCAACATGAATTAAAAAAATTAAAAACGAGGGTTGGCTATAACTAAAGCTGACATTCTTTGACACTGTGAAACATTGAAATTAAAAATTATTCTTTCTGATGGTACCCAATGGGGAAATGATACAAAGAATAATCGCTGCAATGATTTAACGAAACGCAAATAGCTGGATTTGAGGTTTTATGGATATGACAATGACAAATATGGATGGGTTTCGATGATGAATTTGAAACGGCTGTTTTTTTTCTTTGTTTTTGAAAATGAATTAACAAATGGAGAAACGATTGTAACCTTGACTTCAAAAAAAGGTGTTGAGGAAAAAAGAAGAGCGCATCGACCATCTTTTGGCGTTTTATGCTTACCCTAAGAAACAGCACCAGATTATGTATCAAAAACTCTTTGTATCGAATAATGTAGTCTGCATTAAATGATGCCCTTATATATTGTAAGTTGGTCTTAAATACAATGCGTTTCATCATATATCTATTGGATTACTGGCAGATTAAGACTAAAAGACAGAGAGAACAACAACGGAAACGTGTATCTATTTTAGAGGTACAATGTGTCGGCGTTTACAGTCTCTACAAATGTCTAATCTATTCTACAACCTAGAAGCATGAAAACAGCCAATCACAGCGCAATTTAGGTCTGAACATGAAAGGATCAATTAAGTACCGCTGATCATTATATCGATTTTTCATCGATTATGGCTCTCATATTATATATGATATATTAATTATCCATTGGGATCGTAAGCATACAAATCGTTCTGAAACAATCTAGTAATTATTATCGGGATAGGAATGGCCAATCCATTAGTTAGAATGAGACATAGATTATCAACATTTTCATGGAACCACTGGGAGAAAGAATGACGTTCCTAAATGTGAAATACAATTTTGTTTTGTAGAATTTTCTCTTATTTACAGATGACCGAAAAGACAAGAGAAAGGAAGAGGTAACCGTGCAAAATGCCTGTTAGTAGGCTAGCTTCTGTATTAGAATTCATCTTCCTAAGAATTGGTCGATATTGATCTCGGTATGGCTTAAATATAAAATAACATTTGAAACCGGAGGTACTACAAGGGAGACAGAAGAAGCACCAGAAAAAAAACATATATTTGATAAATGCGAATAAAGAACTGAAATACAATAATGAAAGAGTAATCTCCTCCTGGAATAGCTCGAGTTGAAATATCCTACGGTATCATTCTAAGGCTTCGGTGTAACTGAGCCTGATTGTTAAAACATACCAACTCACTCAGTGGTATTCTTTTATTCTTTTGATTGTTTCAGTCACTTGACTGCTGCCAAGACTTATTCTTTGTAAGCCTAGTACTTATAATATCGGTTTTCTTTTGCTAATTTACGGGGACGTAAACACACCAGTATCGGTTGTCAAATGATGTTAGGGAGGGGACAAACACAGACACACACACATACATATACATATACATATGCATATATACGACGGGCTTCTTTCAGTTTCGGTCTAACAAATCCACTCACAAGGCTTTGATCGGTCCGAGGCTATAGTAGAAGACACTTGACCAAGGTGCCACGCAGTGGGACTGAACCCGGAACCGTGTGGTTGGTAAGCAAGCTATTTACCACAGAGCAACTCCTGTGCCTAAACAAATACTTAGGTTCTACCGAGACTTGAACTCTGATCGCTGGATTCAGAGTCCAAAGTGCTAACCATTATACTATAGAAACAAATACGATGGGTAAAATGACACACTCGAAAACGAAGTTGTTGAACAAATATTTCCCTGAGAAATGTTTTGGAATTTGTTATCGCGTTGGTCGATAAGGGTTACAAACGAGAAAAGAACACGCTTTCTCTAAAACTTTTTCACACCTCTAGTTTTGCTCCATATATAATTCAACCTCTAGCTCCTATTTTTTTCTCATTTAAAATCAATTATAAAGTATTCAGAGATATACACAAGTAAATAGGTAAGTTAATAAGAAGGAGCAATGTGCAAAAGGTTTAATCAGATCTGAGCCATGTTTCACATTGGTGTCCTCAAAACCTAGACATTTGGATAGTCAGTAAAAAAGGAGAGTTTCAACGTGTTGGTGATAGGCATTCTATATCCATCACTTTCAGCTTATTTGCTCTAATGTATTAATGGTTTGGATGCTCAAATAGTACAGTATAACATTTGGAGCTCTTTGCATTTCAATGAAACTATAATTTTGAAATCAATTCAACAAGATATTCAACAAGATAAGCCTAGATACAATAGACATTTTGATAGTATATGTTGACCTTACCTTTCATTTTCTATTTTCTCATCGTAATCTTGTGGGCTTCACTTGTATAGATATCAGGTTGTCTAGAAAGTTATATGAGTATAAATATTTATTCAAAGTAAGAACACATGTATAATTGAGTACATTTAATCAGCTAGGTACAGGTGTGACTGCGCGTGAAGAAGCTTGCCTCCCAAACACATGGTTTCGGTTTCGGCACCACTGTGTGACTCCTTGGTAAGGTGTCTTCTACTATGGTCTCGGGCCGACCACATATTTGTGAGTGTATTTGATAGACGGAAGCTGAAAGCCACCCGCACCGTCGTGTATATATATATATATATATGTGTGTGTGTGTGTGTATGCATGTGTGTGGCTGTGTGTATACGTGCGTATTTCTTTGTGACCGTGTTTATCAACCATCGCGGAAGGCGAACCGGCACTGGTGTGTTTACGTCTCTGGCGGATGATTGGATTCTTTGCTAATATAGGATAGCTTATCATTAGGCTTACGGTAAGGTTTGCGTATATATATATATATATATATATATATATATATATATATATATATATATATATATATATATATATGTGCATATTTTAGATGGTCTAGTATGTGTATATACTGTTGTAAAATATTTATGTAATGCAACATGAAAATTTTAATTTCAATTTTAATGTATTAATTGATTTATATTTCGTATATAATTATTCACAATATGTATTTTGAATCCGCTCTCCGATTTAAGGTTTTCCTCGATTTTTATAATAGGATGAGTTTTTATTGAATTCATTTATTCATTTTTTGGGGTTTTTTTTGCTCATTGCATGCTTAAGACCGTTAAGGGAAAGGACGAATGAAACAAATCCATTTCTATAGGTGTATCCTTTAACTAGTTTTGATTATATCGTTTTTACTGTTCTATTTGAACAAAACTGTCCGATGAACGGGAAAGTGAAACTCTGAGTAACAGCTTTTGTTATATTTTCTGTTGCTTTTCAATAAAGCAACTTACTATACCTCTGGTATTTGAGCACTCTTTTCTTCACCTCTGGTATTTGAGTACTTTTTTTTCTCCTTGTTTCACATTTAAGGGAGGGAGATTCCTAGGAAAAATATCATGTTGGGCAATGGAAGTTTATGCTTAAACACAGTAAGTTAGATGATTAAGAACGACAGAAAGAGCTACTGATATCTGAGCTTTGTAGGAGTGAAAGAAAATCGGAAAGATTAAGAATGAAAGAAACAGATTTGATAGAAGTAGAGAATAGATTAGTGGAAGAAAGATAATGAAAGAATGGAAGAGTAATGATAAAAAGATTAGTATTAAATTAGACGAAGATAAAGAATGAGAACGAAAACCTTGTGAAATGCAAATGGAAATATGAAAGGAATATGGAGAAGTTTAGAAGTTGATTGAGAGGAACAGAAAGTAAGATGGAGGAAGATAGAGAGAGAAAGACAAACAGAGAGAAAATTTGGAATTTATAGATAGACAGATGAAAGGTAATGGAAACGAGAATTATAAGGCGGGAGAAGAAATGAAGAAATATTTCATTTCTTCATTCAAGTAGTTTCAGCGAGTAATTTGTGAGAAAAGAGAAAGCACGAGATGAAATAAAGAGCGTGCGGGTTTGTGTGCGAATATCTGTTCGTTCGAGAGTCTGTATGTGTATGGTCCTGTTTGTATGCGTCTCTGTGTGTCTTTGTTTATATGCGAGAAAGGAGAAGAGATAGAGTCAGAGATAGAGGTGGGGGAATAGTGTAATAAAGAAAGAGAGAGAAAGCAACGCAGAGAGGGAGAGAGAACGCAACAGAGAGAGAGAGAGAGAGAGAGAGAGATATCAATACACAGAGAGATGAAGAGAGTGAGAGAGAGAGAGCGACAGAGAGAGTAAGAGCAACAAAGAGAGAAACAGAGCAACAGAGAGAGTGAGGAAGCAACAGAGACAGAGAGAGATCGACAGAAGGAGAGAGAGTTACAAAGGGGGAGGGAGAGAGAGAAACAAAGAGAGAAAGAGAAAGCAACATATAGAGAGAAATATAGAGAGAGAGGGGGTGAGTGCAGCGTAGAAGGACCTGCAGAGAGAGAGAGCATTACAGAAGGAGAGAGAGGGAGACA
>NC_142933.1:105153211-105168211 GCF_046866305.1 Octopus bimaculoides
GTGATTCATGGTTTTGTTTATTTTCTTTTTATTGGGAATATTGGTTCTTTTTTTTTCTTTCTCTGTAAATTATACTCGTTCGATTCGTAGCTTTATAACAGATGTATAACAACGCTTTCTAAATTTTGATAATAAACTAACAGAAATTTATATCTTTTATGATGGCACTGATTATTGTCTAAACCACTTTCTTTAGACTTGTTTACACAGTGATTTGTCTGTTGATACCAACATACTTCTCCTGTTAACTGTGTTGTCCACTTTTTCTATTAGATTTGTCATATTCTGTTTCTGTTTAAGTAATTATAAGTCTTAGTTGCTGTCACCGTGATTATGGCAATCTGTACATATTCTATATTTTCTTTCCTCTCCTTTTCCCTTCATCTCCTCGGAAATTTGACAGACACATACAACACACACATACACACACACACATGCCCGTGCACATGTACACACACACACATATATATATATACATACATATATATATATATATATATATATATATGTATATATATATATATGTATGCATATATATATATATATATATATATATATATATATATATATATATATATATATATATATATATATATATATATATATATATATATATATATATATATACATATATATATATATATACATATGTGTGTGTATGTGTGTGTTGTTATGTAAAGGAGTTCGGTTTGGTTCCCTGTATTTCAAAGATCCGAAGCGCATTTATCTACCTCTGTGAGGTGTCAGTACATCTACATTCATTTATGTACAACAAAATAGTCTAATATGATTGAAAATTTGATTGAATCAGTTGGTATGTGTGTAAGAATGGAAAGATCTTAAAATTTCCATTCTTGGTACAAAAGGAACATATAGGTATATACCTATTATAGCTGATCCAGCCTATCCTACACATCGTTTGAACAACCTCCTTGACATTATCCTAAAACCACTATGTAGTCACATACCCAGCTTCATTCGGGAAGACGTCGATTTCCTCACACATCTGCTCAAAACAACATAATCCAATTCACTGTAACAAACTTATATACGAACGTTCTACATGATTTGGGAAATACTGCCATAAAATATTGGGTCGAGAAACATAGAGAAGCGATCCCCAGTAGATTTATTGTAACATTCGTACTAGATACGGTCAGCCTCATCCTCGAAAACAATACATTCCTTTTCAACGAAACAAAAACTATACCTTGTTTCGAGGCACAGCTATGGGGACGCGATTTGCTCCAGTATTTGTGAACTCAGTATTGGGATACTTGGAAGAAAACCTATGTTATAAAACAAGTTGTAAAGCTCATAAAATAAAATAATAGAACCTACATATATGTTTCACTCCTATCACCTAGCTGATGAGAAGGTCTAAGCATTTGATTAAATGCTAAGGAAGATATCATATTCTAACTATAAGAGGGCAGGATTTCTTGAGGCTTAATTATGAGGTTATGGAACTTAGATTATTATTTTGCTTTTGCAGGATGCATACTGAGTATTAGTCAGTTAAAGAAGTTAAAAGCTATATATAGTAACTAATTGGGTTACACTTACTCTTTACTCTTTTACTTCTTTCAGTCATTTGACTGCGGCCATGCTGGAGCACCGCCTTTAGTCGAGCAAATCGACCCCAGGACTTATTCTTTGGATGCCTAGTGCTTATTCTATCGGTCTCTTTTGTCGAACCGCTAAGTTACGGGGACGTAAACACACCAGCATCGGTTGTCAAGCGATGTTGGGGGGACAAACACAGACACACAAATTCATGGATATACCATATATTAGAAAACAGAAAAAAAACATGCTTTAAAATTTTTAGAACAAAAAATAAAATCAAACTAAAAAGATAGAATTAAAAAAAAATAAAATCAAACTAAAAAGATAGAATTAAAAAAAAATAAATGTTAAAACATAAAATAAAATAAAAAATGAAAACCTACAGATTTTTCTTATTGGTTTGGTAATAAATACAGTTGTGGAAATTTATAGAGGATTAGCAATATGTGGCAAAGCCAAAATCGAGGATAGATGAAAGATTGAACATTAATAGTTATAATGTTTATCTTGTAAAACTTCCTAATTAACCGTTACTCATTCGGATATGTAAATTAATATTTAAATGCACATTCTAGATTGATGGATTTTTGTACGTTGGGACATGAACATCGAATACATTGTGACTCATGTATATATACCGAAGTCAGTACATAAATGTGAAAAAACTTTGGGGAAGGGTACTCGTGTGCCGGAGATAGAATAGTATACATTATTAATTTTAAAGCTGGAAAAACATCACCAAAAAATGTTATTCAGAGTGGCACGTTCTCGTTGGTCGGTCAGTTTCAACTGTCAGACAATCAAAACTGTCCAATGAACGGGAACGGGAAATTCTGAGAAGCAGTTTTCTGCGAAATTTCTGTGATGTTTTTCAGCTTTATTAATAATAAAGTATATATATATATATATATATATCTGCGAGTAAAAATAAATACAAAAAAGGGGGGGGGTATGATTGTGTATAGAGGAATATATTATTTTGTTTAAAAGAGTTCCAATACTGTCTGTTTTTTTATGTTTTAACGCAGTATTCAACCGCCTTTATTCCTAAATCATGTGGGATATTTGTGTATATACGCACACACATAAATACGGGATAGATAGATAGATAGATAGGTAGATAGATAGATAGATAGATAGATAGATAGAGACAGGCAGAGAGAGATAGAGTTATGGATTCCAGTGTGGAGAAATTTCGGTTCGACAGTTTCTCTAGTCTAAATGATTGGTCACATAATCTGCCGAACTTTCTTTCTCAGGTGCACAGTTTGCACACTAATGATATTTGCAATTACTACACGGTTATAGTGTATATCATTACAACACATAACACAGTTTCACTAACAATAATTGCTTGCCACATGTAGAGAAAATTATTTGATAGTCTTTTTTTTTTTACGTTTTATTATTTACCCCTTTATCAATATTTGTATTTTTGAGCGATTCTAAGAATTCATGGTGTCTATAAGTTTCACTTGAAATACTAATATAGAATACAGATATTTATGTATGTATATGTCTGTCTATCTTCTCTATCTGTCTCACTATCTGTCTATATATCTATCTGTTTATCTATTTGTCTATCTTGCTATCTATTTGTCTGTCTGTCTATGATTATGAGGTTGATGATGATCATGATAACAAGCATAATGATGATAGGAATAATATTAACAGCACAGCAATACCACACGCTATCAAATAATAGCGCTGCTAGGGACAATCTACGTCCTACACAAAACAGTATCAATTCAATATTACAACCAAAACAAGATCCACAAGCACAAGGCATACTCTATACAGCAATTATCCAATAGAATAAACCAACACTAGCAACGCACAACACAAAATACAAACACTAATACAACGAAAGATTGCACCCAGCCGAAAACACAAACAAAGACAAGAAACTGACGCAATATATTACCGGGGGAAGTTTGTACACTATCAACAGCAAAAAAGAGCATAAATGTGGCGCACACTCCAGCAACACGGATATGTGAGGCAGTAGAAATTTGCCTAAAACTACCAAATGCTGAATAACAACAACAAAAACAACAACATCAGCAACAATTACAACCACAACAACAACAACAACAACAACAACAATAATAATAATAATAATAATAATAATAATAATAATAATAATATTTTATAGGATTGAGGGGACTCGTCCAGAAGTTATACAGAAGCAAAGAAAAGAGGAGTCCCATTATCAAATGAACGATATTTCAGCATCTAGTGTACCTTCCACAGGTTAAAAAAATAAACTTATTAATTTACTTCATTTTTGGTAATATAATAATAATAATAATAATAATAATAATAATAATAATAATAATAATAATAATGTCGGCCATATAAAATCAAAACCGCTGACAAATGGTATAAACACCATCTTGAAGCTGTGACTGAGGGAGAAAATGTGTCGATTCTCTGGGACTTCCCCGTACATACCGACAAAACTATAAAAGCTAATAAACCGGATATTATTATAAAAGATCAGACAAAAAAATGTGTTTCTTAATTGACATGAGTATTCCTTGCGATCACAAAATAACGGCGAAAGAATTTGACAAGATCAATAAATATAAAGACTTGCTTATAGAAATTGAAAAAAATGTGGCACCTCAAGGCGGCTACCGAACCAGTGATTGTAGGATCTTCAGGAATGATAAAAAAAAGGTACTGAAACCGATTTGAAAATGATACCAGGCTTACCATCCCTACAGGAAGTGCCAAAAATCGTGTTAACTGGAACGATTCATGTACTGAGAAGAGCATTATCGCTGTGAAAACAAATTCCAATCATCAATTTATTTATTTATTTACATTCATATTTTACCTGTGAATTTGCGTGTGTAAACTGGGAATGCATACAATGAGCATCTCTGCCCTAGGTGTACGAAAACACTCGGCGAGAAATGGAAGAAAATTTGAAGAAAAGAACATAATAATGATAATAATAATAATAATAATAATAATAATAGTAATGATAATAATAATAATAATAATAATAATAATAGTAATGATAATAATAATAATAATAATAATAATTATAGTGTTATCATATACATTGTCCTGTATTGGAGGAGGAGGAAGAGGAGGAGGAGGAGGAGGTGGAGGAGGAGGGGGAGGAGGAGGAGGAGGAGGAGGAGGAGGGGGAGGAGGAGAACGAATACAATGACCACGATACCCAGGATTTTGAAAATGAGACCCAGGAGAATATTTGATTCTGACGTCCTTGAACATTGAATCTGCTTATCTTGGCGCACGTTATTCATCTGTGTATTTTAGAGTGCTGTGGTCCACGTGTTAAGTATTACTTTCACCTCCTATTCAAGTTTAATATACCTTTCCAAGATATCATCTGCAGTCGATGGCTTGCACAAGAGCAATTCGAGTCAGGTATCAAAGTCTAGCTTGCCCTCTTTCAATACTATTCAAAATTTTAGCAACGTGCGGTTATAAATCAGTACGCATGCTTCGAATTGTATAGAATTGGCAAATGCAAATCTTAAGAAATAGACCCACTGTATAGATTTTAGTCTCTATTTAAAAAGGCACTCTAGCTGTTAACTAGATTATCGGGGAAAAACAAATAAGATTTTTGCATGAAGAAGCAAAATTGTATATACAATCATGGTAGCATCAAAAGTAGACTCGTAGAGTCATTCACGACAACATGCCCGAATTCGATTGCAAACGTAGGACAATATCTAAGAAGGGGATATATGCACATAAAAATATTTACTAAATGGTAAGAAAGAGAAACACCAAGGCATTTCATAGATATGTATGACGGTTGACTGTTGCCTTGAGTGATTCGATAGCAAATCAGCTAAAGCAGGTTGAACTGCGCGAAGAGGGCAAGGTAGTACAACATAAATTGTTAAGTAAAATATTTAACCACAACACTAAGACAATAACATAAATGTGTTGATAAACATAGATATATTTATAAGTAATTAAGAAACGGAATTCCAACAGCGTTCCTGAAGTATATGTGGCAACTGAATGACAACTGCGTTGAACAGTCCGATATAAACTGCTGAATCGCCAAAGCAATATGACCTGTGTGAATGAGAGAAAGCAATGTGAAAGCTAAAATGCAGTAAGCTAGTATATAATAACCAAAGAAATGTTCATTACACAAAAGAAAGAATAATTCAACAAAATTCCATTAATGCACAACAGCAACACTACAACAGACATAGAAATAACTCGTCCATAGAATCTAAACAAATAGGACAAACAGACAGTTTACAACAGACGTTCGCAGCATTACTCATATCTACATGTATATGCCATTTGATACACGCCTACCCAACGCATAACTTCAAATAGCGAAGAAGTAGTCATTAGTTAATAATGATAACCGAGATTCGCCCACTAACTGTATCAAATGCTATTGACTTTGATTGAAAGACTACTTTTGAAAATGACACTAATACTTGCATTAGCGAATGCATACATGCATACAAACATACATACATACAAACATACATACATACAAACATACATACATACACACATACATGCATACGCACATGCACACGCGCGCACAACCACACACACGGACATTTATCTATATAAACATATCCATATGTAGGTATATATATATATATATATATATATATATAAATTTATATGTATATATATATATATATATATATTTATATATATATATATATATATATATAGATGTGTGTGTATGTGTGTGTCTGTGTATGTATATATATATATATATATAAACAAATAGTAAATGAGTGTATGCATATATACGTACAGGTATGTGCATACCGACGTCCACTTGTATGTATAGGTGCATATCTGGGTACAGGACATTGCAAACAAAACAGAGACGAGAAAACACACAAGCCACATAGAGAACGTTCTACTTCATCAGCTACCCCCGTTTTAACACCGGCGTTTCGATGAGCTATATATATATATATATATATATATATATATATATATATATATATATATATATATATATATATATATATATATACATATACATATACATATACATATACATATACACACACAAACACAAGCACATGCCTGGATGTGTCATGCACATATACATATACAAAACTATAAAATTACACATATGCATATATATATATATATATATATATATATATATATATATATATATATATATATATATATATATATATATATATATATATATGTATATATATTTGCTTATGTATATAGACTTGTGAGTGTGTGTATGTATGTATGTATGTATGCAGATATACATATATACAAACGCAAACGTGTATATATTACATACGTCAAGATCACCAGCATTCTATCTCCCACACACAGCCCCTAGTTATTCGATCACCGTTTGTTATGTCCCCCTTTTCTTAGCTCTCCTGAAAAAAGAATTTCTAACTTCCGGTCAGCCATTGTTATGATCAGCGATTATGATGATTGACCGTTGACTGAACACTATTCAATTTTTTTTTCTCCGTGTTTTTCTCCTTGTCTCCGTATTCTTTCTGTTGAAGAGCGTAGCTCGAAACGTCAAAGACTTTCCGTATTCCCGAGCGTCATACTAATACATCCTTTTGTTATTTACACCCCTGTCCTCGTCTGTTGTTATTTTTTCGTATATTCTCCCATATATATATATATATATAGGGAGAGAGAGAGATTTAGATAGATAGATACATACATACATACATAGTTAGATATACACACACACGCGCAACAAACATACATGCATACATGTGCATATAATGCCATATGTACATATATGTGTGTATGCACACGCGTGTGCTTTTGAAATTCCCATTTTCTATTTCACTAAATCTTCTAGAATATAACGCAAGATTAAATAAGTGGAAGCAAGTGAAATAGAACCAGAAGAAATGCCGACAAATCTCACAGAAATTCTCTTTCAAATACCACTATATTATATAATTCGTTGTAAAAATTATTTTGTAGTTGGTATTTCATTTTTTTTTCTTTTTTTGTATTACAAATTCTTTCCTGAAAGCGTAATAATATTTCACTGGAATACTTCATTTTTATAGCTATATTATAGTTGTCATCGCCAAATTGTTGTTTGCTAATGGATGTCTAATAAAATATAACCTTCAGTGATATTTTCGTGAAGAATTACTACGTTATTACGGGTTAATATAGAAGATATATATGTATGTAAACATACGTGTATAGATATATATATATATAAACATACGTATATATATATATATATATATATATATATATATATATATATATATATATATATATATATATATATATATATATATATATATATATATATATATATATATAGATAGATAGATAGATAGATAGATAGATAGATAGATAGATAGATAGACAGAAAGATAGATAGACAGACAGATAGATAGATAGATAGATGGATAGATATACACACATATATATATATGTATATATGTATATATATACATACATATATATATATATATATATATATATATATATATATATATATATATATATATACATGTAGATACATATATATAAATACATATAGACATATATACACGCATATACATGCATATATATATATACATACATATACATTCATATACATACATATATATACACATATATGAAATGACGATAACAAAACCCATAGTAGTAACAAGTAAGACGGCAGAATAAACAGGATTAATGTCATTCACATGATCGCCACCCTCATCATCATCATCATCATCATTATGATCATCATCATCATCGCCATCATCCTCAATAACATGTTATGGACACTACATAAAAATCTGTAAACTTATGCCTTATCGGATTGAAAGTGTTTATGCGTATATGCACACTCGAACGCAATAAACACACACACACACACACATACACACACTCTCTCTCTCTCTTCCCTCTCTTTCTTTTTTGCCTCTTTCTTTGTTACTCTCTCTCTCTCTCTCTCTCTCTCTCTCTCTCTCCCGTACATTGGCACGCATACCGTGGTGGATTAAATCAAATATAATCAAAATAAGGTAATTCAATTTATACGTGTATATGTGTGTGTGTGGGAGTGTGGACGTGTGAAGATGTGTATGCGAGTGCGTGTGTGCATGTACACCGTATCCGTATATCCATGTATACGTATATATATGTTGTATACACATTTTTCCATCCATATACTGATATGTACGACGTAGGGGCATATACATAATACACATACATAGAGACACACTGACATACATAAATATATATATATATATATATATATATATATATATATATATATCGTGCAGTTACTGTTAATACTTCATTTAGAGAATTAACATTGCTTATATATATATATATATAAATTAAAACAGTAGGGTAAAAAAGTGGATATTAATTTATATCGATTTATTATCAGGAAACAAGCACATTAACAAAATGAGAGATATTCAGAAAAAATATCTGAGATCTCAAGGGATTGTTGCATATGTATATATATTGCCAATGTTCTATCAAAAGTCTGGATCTTTTGCGTTCTTCGACCATTTTTTTATTTATTATATATGAAAACAGCGGCGTAATGTACACTTTGCACTCTTATATATATATATATATATGGAGTGGCAGGTAACGCTAAGTTAGTGCTATGGTCAGATCGCAGTTAAACTCTTGGTTCGATAATGATTACTCGATCCACTCATACACCCTTCTATGCGGCAGTTCCCGTCCCCATAGTGTGCTAAAAGACTCAGATGAAATTCTGCGACTGAGACATCTTCCGACCAGAGAAATCGGATCACAGCTCTCTCTTCTTCTTTGGGGCCCATTGTTAATGGAGCGGCCATGTTTACGCTGTAAAGCCAGAAAAGACAAATGGCGTGATCAGGCACAAACTTCGTTCACATGAGTACAATAGTATCAACTTTCAGCACGCATGCACAGAAGGCGGTGTAACAATAATAAAGATATTGATGCGACCACCGAAAATACAAATTAATGTTATATCCCTATCTCCCGAGCTGGGTTTTGAAACCGTATTCTGGTTGTTGAGGATGATCGTATTTCCTTTGTCTTGTGAACAAGTACAGCTATTTTTAGCGTAGGAGTGATCGGTGACCCTTTCCGGTTACCAAAAGTTCAGAAAAACGAGTGAGGAATTGTACTGAACGGATCCAGCTTTGGGAGGGGATAAGGTAGCACTGTAAAGCTACGGTATTTGTGATAAACAAAGAATTGGCGCGAACAGTTGGCGGACGGAGTTGGCAGAGAGCAGTTGGCATCAAGCAGTTGGCCAGGGAGTTGGATGAAGTGAAGATGTCCAGTAGTTGGATGAAGAACGAGAGCCAGTGAAGATGAACAGTGATAAGTCTGACAGAGACAGGCCGAGAGAGAGGGCCTATGGTCAGCAGGTACGAGTCAGCAGAAATGCATAGAGTCTCAGAGAGAGAGAGACAGAGAGATGGAACTGTTGCGGCAGGCAAAAGAAAGTAGTAGGCTACTTTGGTCAGTTCTTGTGAGAGCTTTGAAGGAAAGGAAATTATTACGGTAAAGGTTTGTGTAAATATTCTTCCAAGAAAAATGTACTTGTCGTTACATGTGTTAAAAGAACTGTTAACTGTGATGTTAACTTAAGAGGAAAAAAAAGAAAGAACGTTGTTATAGGTTGTTTAACTGAAAAGAAAACAAAGAAGTAAAAGAACTTTTAATGGACTTGATGTACGAACTCTTGCTTATGTAATGATTGTAAACCTTCGATTATGTTGCATGCGCTATTAGTATATGTTATTGAATTTATTGTTACGCAATGTTATGCCATGTATTGATGATGTAATGTTTTGTTTACTAAAAAGAAGAAAAAGTTAGTTCCGCTACCCTACGTATGGTCTCCGTGTTATTTCTTCCTCCTCCTTTTGCCTGTTGTCTTCGTTGCTTGCTCCGGGCGGGGCCTATTGGTCGTGGCGAACATCCCGACTCACTGAGCGTCGACGTTCGCGCGCGCCCGAGTTCTCTCTTCGGTTCGAGGTGCTTCGTGTGCGGGCGTTCGTAACAATATGTTATGACGAAAGTGCGGATAATTTTTGACTTCCCCTCGTATATATATAATCGTTTAATTCATCAGCAACGTGAAACACGGACTTCTAATTGAAGAAGCCTGAATATCGGAAGATGTGTTTCCGCTTATTCATACATACATACATACATACATACATACACAGTAGCATACGTCCGTACATACACACACATATACAAACATACATATACATGCACATATATACATTCATGCACACACACACAGTGTCAAACACATATACACAAACTGAAACATGCACATGTGTGTATATGTGAGTGTGCGTCTGTGTGCAATTGCATTACTAATGCGGAAATATATTTTACGCTTTGAGATCTCTTCTGTAAATAGAGTCGAAAACTTGCAGGAGGGAAACCTCTGCGAAGACTTATCTTATTAGCGACTATTATATCATTGCCGTATAAAGATCTGAAACTTAGTATGCATATACCTATAATATCTATATCTGCATCTATCTATCTATCTGTCTATCTCTCTCTCTCTCTCTCTCTATATATATATATATATATATATATATATATATATATATATATATATATATATATATATATATATATATATATTTATATATATATATATATATATATATATAAATATATATATATATATAATATATATACATATATATATGCATTTATATATGCATATATATATACACACACACACATATGTATATATATATATGTTTGTGCACATACACACACAGAACACACACACAGTGTATGTATGTTTATGTACGTATGCATTGTGGATAAGCATTCTAAAGTTGAGGTCAGTATTCTGGAAAATTATAATCTTAAAATTGCTGACGAAATATTTGTTAGATTTACATCAGCACTTTTATTTGCATGAATAGTTGTTTCCTTTGCAGCTCGATGGACTAAGACATTAAGGAAATCAGTGTTTCAGTTGCGGACAGGGCATTGACGCATATATCATATCATATATACCATTCAATTGCACATGCGTGGATTCACAATCAACATATACACACATATATGGATATATCCTTGAGATTATGAATGTGTATGTGTTTGTACTTTAAGATGTGTATGCACACGGTAAGATTTATTCGTGTATAATCAATATAGTTTATAGAAGAAGAAGGGAATTACTATCTAAAGTAGGTTGAACATATAATTAAATATTTAATATAATATATTTCTAATTTCTGATTTGTCACAGAGTCAGTTCTAGCATTGAAATATTAGCTTTATAAACGCTTCCTGCCTTAAACCTTGTACATACACATCTGATCCTTTGTTCTTAATGCAACCATATTGGAATCTAAACGCAGTCATTCCTACATCATCACGGATGGTGACTGATGACGTTAAGGATGTCTTCTCTCTGAAACTAGCTAAGCTCATGGGTCTGTTTGCTTCGGTTTCATTCATAAGATGAAGGCATCATTTATGAGTGTAATACCTCAAAGACAGAAAGAAAAAAAAAAACATTTATTATATGTTGCTTATATATCTAATCGGGACGGTTGAAACGAAGAAGAATCTGCTTAAGGAGACATAGTTCACGGTTAAAGTAAGTGTCAAATTAACTCTATCTTCGATGAAAAGGTATATGAGCTTGGCTGGTCTTCATCACATCTCTCAGCCACATTCCGCTTGTATGTGTACATAGATGCAACTAAACCAACGTGTCTTTATCATTTTTGTTTGCAACAAAGAAAAGTCTGCTTAAAGCACCAAAGTTCCGGAATGGTGTTAATTCTACACTTTGTCGCCTCACATTCTACTGTAAAACCCGATTCCATTTGCATTATACGCGCAAACAACCGAATCGATACAACTTCATCATTTTACGCCATTTATTATCATTAAACGAATAATGGTTTTGCCAGATTTTTCCCCGTACTTGCCTGTAGACTACAGTGGGAATTCTTCAATTTAATTTTTCTGTGTGTAGAATAAGTAGTTTTGTAAATGTAAATTAACGAAATTGCAATAGATAATAATTTTATATCATATTATATCATATTATATATTATATATTAAATATATACATGCATATACATACAGACACACAGACACATAGACACACACATATATATATATATATATATATATATATATATATATATATATATATATATATGTATCTATCTATATATATATATATATATATGTGTGTGTGTGTGTGTGTTCATATATATATATATATATATATATATAAGTAACAAGAAAGTTACTTTTTTACTTTCCTTTCACCTAACTTGTGCGGACAATACCGATTTGGTTTGGTGCCTTAACTTAAGTACGTAATTGAACTGAATCTTAGTATATATATAGATACACAGACAGAGACAGACAGGGATAGATAGACAGATAAACAGACAGAAAGTAGCGCAGCGAAGCGGCAGAATATTTAGTGGCATTTCAACAGACTTTATGTTCTGGGTTCGAATAACCCCGAGGTCGTCTTTGCTTTTCACCCGCTCGTGGTCGATAGAATAATTACCACTTGAGCACTGGAGTCATTGTAATAGATTTACTCCCTCTATCGAAATTTATGGCTTCGTCCCAAAATTAACCCCCCCCACACACACACACACACATACACGTATAGATATATACATATACATATATGCATGTGTGGGTGCGTATAAACTTTTATGAGTTATTTCTAATTGCGTTATGTCTATGAAATATATTGTGTATGTGATAGTAAGTTCGTCTCATTTATTTCAAGTACAGAGATAGTGCTGTGTTATTATATTTTTCGAGATTTATTTAGATTTTAAAGATTATTCAGACATGTAAGAAGCTACTTACATTTATAGGCTGCAAAATTTCTTCTAAGTATGTTGATTAATATGTCTGGCATAAGGATTGTCTCATTAATCCATTTCCATACACGAGATTTCCACTGGTAATACGCTTATAATTCGAAAATATGTTATACTCGTCCTCTTCGCTAAAGGTTGAGTGACGGTTGATATATCGGTTTATACATGCCTTAGTTGGCACTCCGTTGCTTACGACGTCGGGGGTTCCAGTTGATCCGATCAACGGAACAGCCTGCTCGTGAAATTAATTCGCAAGTAGCTGAGCGCTCCACAGACACGTATACCCTTAACGTCGCTCTCGGGGATATTCAGCGTGATACAGTGCGACAAGGCTGACCCTTTGAATTACAGGCACGACAGAAACAGGAAGTAAGAGTGAGAGAAAGCTGTGGTGGAAGAGTAGAGCGGGGTTCGCCATCATCCCCTGCCGAAGCCTCGTGGAGCTCAATAAACACTCACAACGCCCGGTCTGGGTATAGAAACCGCGATCCTAAGACCACAAGTCCGCTACCCTAACCACTGGGCCATTTCGCCTCGACTTATACATGCCACAACATTAGAAAATATTACTGCTTTTTGTGATGAGTATCTATAATCAGGTCTTTATTTGAAGCTCAAAAGATACGATGGGTTTCAACATTTTCAAAAGCATGAAATGGTGAGGTGACATAAGTAATATAAGAAAAGTTTAAATGTAGAAGAATATTTACTCCTGTAGTCGGGTACTTAGTTATTTGATAGCATAAAAGACGCACATGTATATTAGTCACACTACAATTCCATTTTTGAATAGTCATAAAGGTGTTTTTATACATCAAAATTTGTCAATGGTCTATCTCCCCTCGTAGGAAATATTGAAATATTCCCTCTTTATGTCTTGAAATATACATTCTTTATTTATGTATTCCACGCAAGTTAAGCCTATATTTCCTATGTTCATTGCATTACCCGTGTGTATCTCAATAGTGAGTTACTGGTGGTTTTCGAGCGATGGCTCCGATTATAGCAAGTGGTATATAAATATCCAACTGAATCTAAATTTAGCTTATATTTTGCCTGCAAAGGTGTCAACTTGCTAGCCACCTTATTATTATCATTAATAACTGTAATGCTACTTAATATATATATATATATATATATATATATATATATATATATATATATATATATATATATGTGTGTGTGTGTGTGATTTAAAATATAGGATAAAAATGTTTATAAGAATATTTTATTGTTTATTTAGATTTAGATATACACATTATCTATGTACTCTGCGGGATAGAGTGGTCGTCTGGTATGTTGTTTTTGTTTACTTTTAAGTGTCTTGACTATGCATGTACTGAAGAGTAAAGAGTACATATCGTGCACTGATTGCGAAATCATATGATATACCGCCAAGTCTGATTTTAGGAGGCTCGCTTCGAGAGTTGCATTCCCTCGCGTTCGGCAAAATTTGTTTATTATGGTAGATTTGACATTAAGAGTCCCTCCTAGCGTGAGACATTTATGTATAGTAATGCCCCTAATATAAATATGAATATATATATACATACATACACACACACAC
>NC_142933.1:105173211-105240711 GCF_046866305.1 Octopus bimaculoides
TTGCAGTTAAATATGCTACAAAATCTGCTTAAAAATTATTTGGTCTACTCAACAGAAAGCAAAATGGCCACGTGACTTTCACAAAGTTGATCTAATTATTTTTGTATATTTTTTTATATTTCCTAAGAGGAATGTAATGTTTCTACGTCCACGTGATTAATGTCTTCGGGTATTATATGTATATATATATATATATATATATATATATATATATATATATATATGGTATACATGTTTGTGTATGTGTGCCTTATATGCGTTGCATATGTTTGCTGCTAGTTGTTTTCCAACTCACGCTAATGCAGAGTTATAAATATTTTACAAACCTGTACAATGCACTGGAGAATATAATAATAAAGACATGTTTTTTTTTGTTCTACTTTATGTAACAACATTGGCATCTAAAACGCCAATCAACGCAACAAATGCACACACACACACACACACACACACACACACACATGAACACATATACACGCACCCAGGGGCAGGGAGATATACATATACATATAACCATATATATGTGTGAATCGCTACACTTAAATACGCAGACATCCATAAATTTGCATTTCAAATCCTTGTACACGAATGTATATTACGTATATATATATATATATATATATATATATATATATATATATATATATATATATATATATATATATATATATATATATATATATACACGCACACACACACACACACATATATATATATATATATATATATATATATATATATATATATACATATACATATATAAGTATCTATAAACGTGCATGTAGACACATATAGAAATAGATACGAACATAGAGAGAGATATTTTTTTTTTTATTTATGTGTTTCAGCCAAGTGGCTGCGGTCATGCTGGTGCACCACATGTATATGTTAATTACCTGCACGTATACACACACACACACACACACACACATATATATATATATATATATATATATATATATATATATATATATATATATATATATATATATATATATATATATATATATATATATATATATATATATATATATATATATGTATATATATATATATGTAAATATGCAGATAATTAAAAGATTCACATACGCATGTACGAATTTTTGTGTGTCAGTTTGTGTGTGAACGTACGTATCTTACTAAATTTCTGTACGGCTTTGTGCAGATAGACTATTTCTCTTTATAGGAAAATATTTTTGCTAAAGTTTCCCGTGTTAGTCATTGGCCAGACGTTAAAAGAAAATATTTCTATTGGTATTTTATTAGTATTTATTGTCCTTGTATGTCACATCAACTCTTTTTTTTTAACGTTGCCGCTCAAAGAGAATTTATTATACAACATAATATGAATATATGCATGTTCATACATATTCTTATATATATATATATATATATATATGTCGGAGAATGAATATATATGTAATAATTATATATTTACGTGTGTATATATATATATATATTTATGTAGACATATATATATATATATATATATATATATACGCACAGGCACATGCACACATGAAAGTATGTAGGTAGATAGGTGTGAATGCATATAAGCGCGTGTATATGTGTGTACCTACATTGACAATGCGAGTATCTGAGTGCATCTGATTTTATTGTTTACCCAATCAGTTTATGTAAGTTTATATATACATATACGTATATATATAAATAAATATATATATATATATATACATATACATATATGTGTATATATATGTGTATATATATATATATATATATATATATATATATATATATATATATATATATATATAAATATACATTTATGTATGTATGTGTATATGTGCATAGATGTATATATCTGTTCATATATATATACACATATATGTATGTGTATATATATATATATATATATATATATATATATATATATATATATATATATATATATATATATATATATATATGTATATATATATATATATGTATGTATATGTATATTCATACAGACGCAGATATATACATAAGTAGGGCATAAATTAAATCACCCCTCCCTCCCACACACACACCAATAGAAAATAAATCATTCACCTCCCCCCATACACCTATTAAAAAAAAAATATGCATAGCTGTACTGTACCGAAATTATCGATGGTTGGACGTTTTATAGATACCGTTACAAAAGACACACTGGTCTCTTATTTTTATAGCTTCCCTATTACATTGATTCGATGAAATTGTTGCTATTTTTAATGTCCACAGAGCTGACCGCATAAGTATTATCTCGTAGAATCTCGTTGCTTTCTATAGAATAATGACCATTGTTTCTGAAACGTCCTCTCGTTGTTACACAGCACAGAATTGATAAATCTTACCTTCCCATGTATGTATTGGGTTTTACTATTTCTATGGTCTTGTAATATTTTATTGTTCGCATAAATAGATGTGCACTGCTAACAACTCCATCATATGCATATATACATACCTCTATATATACATACAAGCATGAATACACACACACGCACACACACAGACGCGCGCACACACACAGATATACATATATATACATATATACGTATAAAAAAATTCATGTATACATGTATATATATATTATATATATATATATATATATAAACATATAAATACATGCATATACACATACAAAATATATGTATTATATATGTATGTGTATATATATATATATATATATATATATATATATATATATATATATATATACATATGACTGTATTCATATAATACCTGAATGCTCACACACATACACACACATACATACACAAAAAATATCTATGTACGCATGTAATATTTGCAAGGACACAACAGCACACACACATACACAGATATATGTTTTCATAAAATTTATCACCTTACCAATGAATCTCAACAACTTTCGATGCCTAAGATTTCTTGATAAAATGTCTGAGTCTTAGAGTTCTTGCAGTATATATGAATACAAATGCGACATGGTTGCAGTCCAAATACTGAAACAAAATAGATATTAGATTGTTTCAAATGAAACGTCGTATTTGAAAGGTAACAATAAAATGTTTCAGAAGTGTTAGAGAATTGATTTATTTAATCCAAGTTTGATCCATGCTCATTTATGACGGTTACCCAACGTTTCTCTATGTCATTATTCCAGCTTTATAAAAAAATCATCTTTTGCTGTGATAAACTGTCCGAAAGCTTCAAATTACCTCGTCACTATTTAAAAATATTTTATTGTTCATGAAAAGCTCAAACTGCTTAAATAAGTGATAATCAGTAGGAAAGATATCAGGGGAATAGGGAAGATACTGCAAAATCTCATAATTCAGGCTTGCAGCTTTTGGATCGTACCTTGAGGAGTGTGAGGACGTGCATTGCCTTGGAGAAAAATTGGGCGATCTCTATTCACTAATCTGGGTTGCTTCTTTTTCAAATTCTAACTTATACAATTAATTTCCTTGCACTACAATGTTGCTGTCACCGTTTTGTCCATTTTGCAAAAATGAATAATGAATAATTTCCTTCACAGACCACCATATGGTGACCATTAACCTTTTCAGGTGCAACGGTGAGTTTGGGTAGTGCTAAGAAGACTCTCCTGCATCCAATCACTGTCCTGTTCTCCTGCTGTTGTCAAAGAGAATCCATTTCTCATCACGAGTAATGATTGATGAACAAATAGCATTTTTCCAGTCGAGAAATCAATGAGGAGCGCGTCTGTTTTTCTGAATCTCGATCAGTTGATGTGGAACAAACCTATCCGTCTTCGTGACTTTTCCAATTATATACAGGAGTCCAAAAACAGTTGTGCGAGATGTTTGGAGTTCTGATGAAATTTTCAGAACCTATATTCTCGGATTTTGTTCCACCAAAGCATATTATCCATCATGCCGAATAACTGAATTTGGCCTGCCCCTTGGCTTATTCTCAAGGCTATCATCTCCTGAACGAGAGCTTTGGAACCATCTCTGAACAGTTCTGATATCAACGATACCATTACCAAAGGCCCGTGTAATATTCTGTAGAGATCCTGCGGCAGAGTGACCCAGTTAGTACTCATACAAGAAAACCACTCAACATAGATTGGTTATCATCATTTTCATAAGATCTGTGGGTACAAATTTTGTGTACTAATATTAAGAAAGAATAAGGGTCAAAATTAAATGCAAGTTATACATAATTATGTATAACTTTTAAATTACTGACATAGCAAGTACTTGAAAATGCGACATTTCATGTGAAACAACCTAATACATACACACATACAGACAGACAGACAGCCACACGTAAAGACAGACAGGCAGACAGACAGAGAGAAGAACAAATAAACACACACATGCATCAGATAATAAGTATGCGCACACTTCTTTTTTCCTCCTTTTGCCCTCTCAATTACATTTTCCCTCTTACCGCCGAAGAGTCAAGCTCAAATCAGTTCCAATCATATTTTTCCTGTCTAAAACTTACGCTGAGTCCTGGCTCAGATATTCACTTTTTATTCCAATTGACTTTTGTTTTCTTCCTGTCTTTTACTTTTGAGTTGCCAATATATAAATATATATGTGTATGTATGTATGCATGCATGTATGTATGTATGTATGTGTGTATGTATGTATGTATATATATATATGTATATTTATGTGTATAAATATACATATATATATATATTGACATATATATATGTATAATATATATATATATATATATATATATATATATATATATACACACACACACATACACACACACACACACACACACACATATATATATATATATATATATGTATGTATGTATGTATGTATGTTTGTATGTATATGTATGTATATGTATGTATGTATGTATGTATATATACACACACATATATATATAATATATATATATATATATATATATATATATATATATATATATATATATATATATATATATATATATATATATATATATATATATATATATATATATGCATATGCATATATACATACAAATATATTATATATATATGCAGGTGTCACTATATATGATGCTTCACCCTCTCGGGATCCGTGTTTGTGTTTCCATGAAATGTATATACACAAATATTTATAGGAAAGCGTCAGCGACTTTTGTTGCCCTGTCGCTCTGAATTTCTACATCCTGTGATACCTATGTGTGTGTCTCTCCCAACGAATTCCTGTCCCCATTTGGCATTCTAATCTGTCTTTATCTCGCATTTTTATGTTTGTATCTCGGTTTATCGCCATGTTGCAGATTTCGCCTTTCCTCTTTCATTTGACGTTGGTGGTGATGTTGCTGCTACAATAACCGCTACAGACACCAATCGTGACGATGATGATGGTCAGGATGGTGCTGCTGAATTTGATGATAATATCAATGCCGTTGTTATTGTTGTTTTTGTTGTGGTGGTGGTGGTGGTGGGGATGATGTTGGTTGACGATCATGGTGATGATCGTGATGATGATAATGATGGTGGTGATGATGATGATTACGTTGGTGGTTATCAAAATTATGATATTGTGATATTGCTGCCGCTGATGATGATGTGGAGGAGGATGGAGTGTAGAAGAATTTCAATGGTGGTGGCTGAGATGTTTAAAATGGTAATGGTGATTGTGATGACGACGATAACGTTGGCAGCCATAAAATGTTCATGAGGAATATGATCATGGGAATGACGATGATGATGATGACGATGATGATGATGATGAGGTAGAGGTGGTGTAGGAGGATGTTAATGACGATGATGATGAGGATGAGGAGGAGGTGAAGGAGAAGGACGGTGATGGTGATGATGGTGATGACCATGCTGATGAATAGGAGGAGGAAGCTGATGATGATGATGATGATGATGACGACGATGACGATGATGATGATGATGATGGTGCGGCTGATAATAATGAAAATGATGACGACGATATCGGTAATGATGATGATGATGATGACGATTATGTCGATGATGATGATGACGATTATGACGATGATGATGATGACTACGATGATGATGATGATTGTGATGATGGTGATGATGATGATGATGATGATGATGATGATGATGACGACGATCATGATGATGATGACGCCGATATCTGTGATGATGATGATGATGAAAACGAAGCGAAGAAAAACAAGGAGAAGATAGACGTACATGGGAATGTTTGAGGATAACGCCGATGAAATTAATGGCACTAATTATGATTTCCTATTGTTTTTTTGTGACTTTATTCTGGTGGTCATCCTCACCATAGATTGCTTTCCTATTTTTACTAAGGGAGACGATTGCAATAAGGTTGGTGGTGTTAGGAGTAACTGCCATAGTGGTTTTTGGTAGTATTGATTTCGGGATGATATTGTCGGTGTAGTTGATGGTTTTCGTGGTGATTTAGTGGTAGAGATAAGGTTCGTATTGCTAGATATCGCAGTGGTAATGCCGTTGTGTTGAGGACCGAGCTAGAATCAGCGATATTTTTTTTTATATCTGTTGCTCAAAATTTCATGTCCGCTGTGAAGGGTTTATCTCAATGATAGCAAATGATAGACATGGCATTTTATGATGACGACATTAACAACGCGCCTGACAAACGCAAATGATAAAATCAATATATATATATATATATATATATATATATGTGTGTGTGTGTGTGTGTGTGTGTGTGTGTGTGTGTGTGTGTGTGTGTGTGTGTGAATGTGTGTGTGTGTTTGTATGTGTAATTATAGATTACAAATAGAAAAAATAGCAAAATAATTGAAGAAGATGGAACAAGGGAAACAAATCTACATAAAACAATCAAGTCTAGAGTCTTCCAAATATGAAGCAAAAATTATATTATCATATATATGTGGATATGTGTGTGAATACGTGTGCACGTGTGTATGTTTTCATGATTGTATAGATGTATACCTCCACACAGCTGTGTATATATATATATACATACATACATGCATACATGCATACACAAACACACATCCATGGGTATACATATACACAGAAAATATCAACTTATACATGGTATAGGTGTACATACATACATGGAGACACACACGCATAAACGTAATATTGATACCTGCCTGTCTACTTACATAACTTTACATGTGTATATCTATCTATGTCTGTGTGTGACCGTATGTGTGTATGTATATGCGTATGTATGTATGTATATATATATATATATATGTATATATATATATATATATATATATATATATATATATATATATATATATATATATATATATACACATATATTTGCATATATATACATTTATACAAATATATACATACACACACACACAGAGACATATATATATATATATATATATATATATATATATATATACAGGCAAATATATGTGTGTGAGTATAGGGAAAGAAAGGAGAAGATAAGGAGGGGAGACACTGTGGAGGAGAAGGAGAGGGGGAGAGAGACACAGAGAGGGGGAAAGGAAGAGCGAGAGTGAAAGCAAAAATTACAATCTATAGCAAATATAAAAGAGATTTCTAACGGTTTTATGATCCATTTCGAAGGATGTGATGCGTTTTTGGTAATTTCTTTGGCGAAGCTTCAGGATACGCATTACAAAGATGCTACGTTTGAGATTAGCTAATATAATTGGTTTTGCTATTTTCTACGGACAGAAACTATCATAAAATTGGTTAGCTCCCCTTACCTTGTTTTATTGCCTTTCAGAAACTTCAATAAAAGTTCCTTATCAAAATAATACGAGTAGCTGAAGAGGTGGTTAGATTGAAAGCAACAAGCAGCAGCAGCAGCGCAACAATGCTGATAATATTATAAAGCATTGTTGGCAACGACCTTTCACTTCGAAGGAAAAGATAAAAAAAAAAAGAACTCTCTTTTCATATTTAAATTGCTACAAATAACAACGGCTTCGTAATTAACTTTAATTCCTTGCAATAAATGTGGTGGTATTCGAAAAGCTCAAGATGGAATACGTACCGACAAAAATATAAATAAGTAGAAATATACAAAAACGAAAATAAATAAAATCAAGGACAGTATACATAGAAAGAAATAATAGAAAATGATATTGGCTTATATAGTTAACGTCGGTAGGGTTGTTATTATACGAGTTGGTTAGATTTAAGGAACGCTCTCAAAATGGCGGGATTAACAATAGCTTAAAAAAAAAAGAAAAGAAAAGATCAAAGCTTTATTCTCGAGCATCGAACGATTTTGATGAGTAAATGGAAGACACGTTTGTGGAATTTTAGGAAGTAAAAGCGTTGCTTAATACAGAGAGCGTCGATAGAAATGGCGTATGAAAACCAAACATAATTAATATGATAATACAGCCATTTCCTTTATGTTCGTATCTTACGTTGCGCGTATAGAACCTCACATATTTAATACGAGACTTGGAGGCAATTCGATAGATTGATAGGTATTTGCTCGTACATGGAGAAGTATGCTGAAGGGGAAAATGCTAAAGAATAGAAATAAAAGTTAATTGGATTAGGAAGCGTCAGCTATATTACATTGAATAAATCTGAAAATTAATGCTTAATATAATAAATTTAAATATTTAATTTCTAAAATCTCATGAATACGAAGAACTTTGAGATATAATGTTGCCACACATTTTGTTGATGTTTCTTTAAAAAATGAATGATGCTCCTCATATAGATTTGATGAGGTTGTGCTCTTTATTTTGTCGATCACTTAAACATTTTAAGTGGTTTTTAGGCGTCAATGTATCATAATGCATATGCTTACACACAACACTAGCAGGACTGGGAACGGATTATCTAACTTTGCTAATGGAACATCATATTACGGACATATGTATGTGTATGTTTGTGAGGGTATGTGTGTGTTTGTGGACGTGCATGTGTTTGTGGTTATGTGCGTGTCTGCGTAAACATAACTGTATATGAAAGCACAGGCGCTTCTCATTTTCAATGTCACATTTTAAAATTGAGAAAAGTCTTAGTTCTTGAGTTTCTTAATCTGAAACCGTACCATATCCCTTACCATATCTCTTCGACAGTCCATATGAGCAGCACATCTGACCTCTATGATATATACATGTGCATTTGTATGTATCATGCATGTATGGGTGGATCGTGTAACTATGTAGATATGTTCTTATGAATGTGTGTGTATGTATGTATGTATGTATGTATGTATGTATGTATCTAACTATCTATTTATATGTCTGGCTGTCTGGCTGTCTGACTATATGTCTGTCTACCTGTCTATCTATCTATCTATCTATCTATCTATCTATCTATCTATCTATCTATATATTTATTTATTTATCTAGCTATCTATTCATCTAGCTAGCTAGCTAGTTATTTGTATCTATATCTATTTGGTCATCCCATAAACAATGCGGTTTCTTCTATTGCATGAACTAAAAGTTGGAGTGGGACGGGATAAATTACCTGCATCAACTTGCAATAAAAACAGATAGTAATTTTACATTATACTTATATTTAGTGCAAGGTTTGAAGAGTGCAGATCGATTTTAATAAAGTGGCACAGGGAACAAGGTGCAAAATTACAAACAAAAATAACAAGAATATAACAACGGGTGTCTTTCGATTGAGAACGAATCTAAGAAAAAGAGGGCCCAAAAATATGAGAGAGAAAGAGGGGGAGCGAGAGTGTGAAAAGTGGAAGAAAGTATGAGGAGGACTAAAAGGTAGAGGAAAAGATTCATACAAAATTTATATGTATATATATATATATATATATATATATATATATATATATATATATATATATATATGTATATATATATATATATGTATATATATATATATATATATATATATATATATATATATATATATATATATGTATATATATATATATATATATATATACATAGAGAATTAACATATATATATATATATATATATTTATATATATATATATATATATATATATATATATATATACATATATGTATAGGCATATAGATATATATATATATATATATATATATATATATATATATATATATATATATATATATATATATATATGCACAGAAATGTGTGAAATCCTTGCTATTGAATTCACGGATAGGTTTTTAATACATTTGTTGATAACATTACAATCTCAGGCCAATATTCATACATTTTATCCAGTAACTCAAAAAGAGGTATTATCTACCTCTCATATTGTACGTACTCGTATATATGTATTTTGAAATATATGCGTGAACCCGTGTGCGGTTACAAATGCTTGTGTAAATGTACATGTATATAATAACATATTGGAAACGTAAATCGATTTGGCATACGTTTTAATAGAAATATATATTTTTGAAAAAAAAAAAAATTGGTAAAGCCGGAACCATAATTTTGAAGATTTCTTCTCCATAACTGTATTTGTGAATATAGTAAAATGCAGTGCGCCAGTAGGTTGGCTGTTATTTAAGTACAGGATTCAATGTGGCTAAAAAATCTCATATACGTAAGAAAATGATATGTCAAGAGGAAAATAATTTCCACACACACTCACACACAAACACATATATATATAGATATGTGTGTGTGTGTGTGTGTGTGTGTGTGTGTGTGTGTGTGTGTGTGTGTGTGTGTGTGTGTGTGTATAATGATATATATGTGTGTGTATAAATATATATGTAATGTATATACATATATGTTTCCATATAAACTACACCCACACATATATACTAAATATATATAATTATAAAATATGTTAAGTTATAAAATATATATATATATATATTTATATATATATATATATATATGCATATATATATACATATATATATATATACATATATATATATATATATATATATACATGTTTCTGTGTGTGTGTGTGTGTGTGTGTGTGTGTGTGTGTGTGTGTGTGTGTGTATGTATATTTGAATGCTTAAAAATAAATTGCGGAGCTGACATCACGCGAGATATATATCTCGCGTGATGTCAATTTCTCTCTTAACCAATACTAAATTTTTGCAACTTCCTCTTGGAAATACCCAAAGTATAGTAATTTGTTTTTCATAAATTTCATAGGAGATATTGTGCAATCATAGTCAAATATAGGCTAACACTATTTCCAGCTATGTTATTTTCCCCTTTTTTATTTTTATCTTTTTTTTTTTTTTCAATTATTTTCCTCTTCTCACAAATATAAATCCCTCATACGCAAATGCCTTGTATTGTGGATAATTTGAGATATAATGGAAAGATTTGATATAAACACGAAATGATAATAATAATAATAATAATAATAATAATAACAACACCATCAACAATAATAATAATAATAATAATAATAATAATAATAATAATAATAATAATAATAATAATAATAATAATGGTAGTAGAAATAGTAGAATAAATTATTTTTGAAATTCTGTCATGTTGGCACGTTAGCAACAGAAAAGTGTTTAAATGATATTTGAAAACTAAAACTAGATAATAAATAAGTTTCTCTTGGTTATATTTCCTTGCCGTTATGTCAGAAGCTTAGATGAATATGTTTTCCTACACAGCCGTATATCTTTATGTATTCGTCGTTTAGATGTTTTGCAGCCACGTTGTATTATGTTCAGTCCGACCTCGGGGCATGTTGAGTCAGAGTAATGTGCTATAAATGCGGAACAACCAATGCCTTGTGAAGGAGCGAGTGTGGTACATGCAACCATACATACATACATACATACATGAAAAGCTTCCTTGGAGTATGTGGACTGTTCTGTGCGTATTTGGTGGAGAGGAGAAGGTGATTGAAAGAGTGAAAGTAACGGTTGCTATAAAGTAGAGTGAGATGTGTGGGTGGGGACGTTAGTCTTATTTTGATATTTGAGTACGCAAATGATAGGGTGGGAAATATACTTCGTTTGTTTGACCTTAATCATAGCAGGTGTTTTACCTCAATGAAGTCAGATGTAGCAGGGTCACTAAGTACAACTATTCAGTTTTTGGAATTTCATTGTCTGAGCTGACAACTGATATTCTCTTAAAATGTCCTTTTAATTACTGTTGGTGGTATAATGATACAACATATAAAAATCGTGGTAAATTTGCGGAGCTCTTTATATGTTCTTCTCTTGTTCCATTATATGTTAAAGGCGGTTTAATTTTTTTTTCTGTTTCAAAATGTTTATTTTTTTAGTTTTAAGAATAATTCCTTGCTTATATGCATACATGGCAAAATTATTTCTGAGTGTCTATTAATCCTGTTTACTGTAGATGTGATGATCTCCAGAGTTCCCTCTAGACATAAATTGCACCCCAGCGATGTTCTATTGTATGTGCAGCAATTTTTACTGTAGAACAGAGGGTCTTATTCTCCACTCCTTTTTATTTGAACTTCCAGATGCGGTTAGATAAAGATGTGGAGTGCCTTTTCTTTACATTGTAAAATGACGTAAAATAGTTGCGCAGACGATTTTTCACGTTGCCTCCGGTGTCACCAATATACACACATTTCTGTGTGTCCATCTTCACTTCACATTTGTAAGCCAAATTCTTTATAATGCAATTGTTGCTAAGCTTATCTTTCTTTTTTTGGCGGCAGTTGTATGTTAAATTATTTTTTCGCGGTTCTGTAAGCAGAGTTATTTCTGCTGTTCACATTTGATCTTCATCCTATTACCGTGTTCTCATTTTCCTTAAGAATGGATTGGACTACCAATTGTATGGCGCTGTTTGGACGCGTTTTTCTTATCACAGAGCTTTTATTATTCCTATTTCGACTGTTTCATCGTTGTTTATTATATTGTGTGCTGTGATTTCTCTTTAAGCCCACTCAGTTTTATCCATTTGAATTTTATGCTATTTTGTTTGTGTATATAATATTCTCACCTTCTAGTCGTCCACGCCAAATACACAAAAGCACTGCTCACATACCCAGTTAATCTTTTCATCCGTCAAAATTGATAAACAACCCACAATATAGAACAGAAGATCAGTAATTTTCCTACACTGGGCTCTTTCTCTGAAGTATGAAATATCTACCAACAAGTCCTGACTTTAAACTGCATTCGGTGGCGAGATCTAGTTCCGGATGTTTGAGGGCTTCGGAAACAGTGGAACCATCGCTTAGCCACTGTCATTATCTGGTGTACTGTTACTTTGTGTATTAACACCACGAAGGGTCCCAGCTATGGCACAGAATTGCCTCCGTAAGAAAGTCAGAGTAGATGTGGTCGTTCGGCTCTTTAGCTGCACATCTAACAGATGGTGACTGCAAACAAATACCAAGTATTTGGCCCGTGACACTAGTTGCACCAAACCAATGCAAGTTTGAAAGAAAAAACCGTGGAATATGTTCCACATAAATCATGCCCACAACAACCAAACACCCCAACGACATTGAGGTGAGGACTTGTCGAGCGTTTAGTAAACGCCAAGGAAATAAACCCCTATAGAATATCCAGAGGTAGTGGCCCTTAAGTACATACTTACGGTTATAGTTAACCAATGTAAGCATCTCCTGCGCCGTCATGGATTCTACAAACATATTGACTTGTCTTTTCTTGGTAGCGTAACATGTAGAAAGGTGGTAAATGTACTTGAGGCTGTGAACGTGCGTCTGGAAATAGTACGGCGCAACAGATGTGGTTGAGTTACTTTCACTGAAGCATTGTCGACCAACGACAAATATGATAGTCCGTGTATAGGGAAGTCGAATGAAATCCATTGGATATGTTGTCAAGAAGGTCCAGATGAGAAAGCGCATACCGGTTTATGTTTTACTCTCAATAGGTGCAGGAGTGGCTGTGTGGTAAGTTGTTTGCTTACCAGCCACATGGTTCCGGGTTCAGTCCCATTGCGTGGCACCTTGGGTAAGTGTCTTCTGCTATAGCTTCGAGTCGACTAGAGCCTTGTGAGTGGATTTGGTAGACGAAAACTGAAAGAAGCCCGTCGTATATATGTATATGCATATATATATATATATATATATATATATATATATATATATGTGTGTGTGTGTGTGTGTGTGTGTGTGTGTATGTGTGTGTGTGTGTTTGCGTGTCAACATCGCTTGACAGCCGATGCTGGTATGTTTACGTCCCCGTAACTTGGCGATTCGGCAGAAGAGAACGATAGAATAAGTACTAGGCTTCCAAAGAATAAGTCACGGGGTCGATTTGCTCGACTAAAGGCGGTGCTTCAGCATGGCCATAGTCAAATGACTGAAACAAGTAACAGAGTAATAGAGTAAATAGGCGAAGATGATATGTATTTAAAATTATTTGATTATGAAAGTCTACAGTAAAGTTGAATGTGGGAACTGAAAAGAGAAACAACCACTTTAATAATAATTGCTTGACAAATGGTTAAGGAATACATAGACAAATACGTAACCAAAACAGTAAGCTTTCATTATACATACAAGGAAGAAAATATATAACTACTTGTAAACAGAAATAAATACGAGGTGGTGCTGTAAGTTCCTGTCTTTGGGGGAAAGAAAATACAAGAGAATCACTTAATTATGATTCTATTCAACATATTCCCCTCTCAGATGCACACACTTATTGAAGAGGTCCTCCAAATTTTCTAAACCCAGCAAAATAACTCCGAAGCTTGATGGCCCCCAGCCACGCCTTTCAGGTTACTTTTAAAATAAGGAATTGTTCGCCACCGCTTCGTGGTTATCTTTTATGCGTATCCGTTGTCTTTTGATTTGAAATTCAAACCTTTAATCTAGATGCGTTTAGCTCCTGTAAAATGACTGGACAACAGGCAACAAACACACGTTTTCACAGGAAGCACAATAAAGAAATCTCTTCAAAAGTATCTGTATTGATTTCTAAAGTAGATACAAAACGATGCATTTTAAGAGAATGCGTAATATATTCTTTGAATTATTTCATTGGTAGTTTATGTTATCTATGACCAGAGGACAAAATGCAGTGTGCTTTTCTACTCTATTTGAACTTTGAATGTACTGAAACATCAATAAAAAGCACAAGGCATTATTTTTCTTGTTCTTTGCTTTATTTTTCCGCTCAAACTGGTGCATTCTCTTGATAGACACATTATAGATACTCGTACGCAAACCTAATCTGAACCTACAACCCTACTGTAACTTACACAATTTGCATGCTAGATAATTGCCACATAAATGCATAGCACCACACTACGAGCGCACATAACACACGGTATCATATCACACTTTGACACAGAATCGCATCCTATATCCACATAATCACCATTGACCACATTAAGACATGTCATATTAAAGTTATGCAAGGTAATAAACAAAACAACACGTGGCACTAAATGGATATCAGAGAGGAAGAAAAGAAATCCAAACCATGCGACAAATCGAAACTTATGCATTCAGCATTCAAAATTCTTCATCCTGGAAATACAATGCTGCAAACACTCGGTGCACAATGTGATGCGAGAAACTCTCTGCTTTGTGTTGCAAGGAGAAAATCCAAATAGATATTCGTATAAAAATGAAGGCAGCTTGTGTATTACAGCTCAGAAGAAACATGACGGCTGGAGAAATAAAGAGAGTTGATTACAGCAGCTGACACAATGGTAAATAAGAAAAGATGAACATAGAGGTGAAAACCGGAATTACTACTACATTTTTTTTTGCCAGGGTAACCCTGGTTACAACTCCAAAATTACACGGGAAAATGTGCAAAATTACTTTCTTTTCAGTATCATCAGTACTAAGTGTTTCAACGTCGTAAAAGACACAAGAGTGTCTTACTGGATCACAAAAACAGGGAGAGGTCACGAACAGCAGCATTAGATAACTGTGCTGCACCGATCTGCGCTACTGAAGGAGATTGAATAATGATCGGAAAATTCTAAGTAAGGAAAGAAAGATAAAAGAAAAATAAATGAAGGTAAATAAATGCATGGGAGTTTCTAATAACTTGACAATCACCTTCGATAAGTGTGAATATTATTGGGATCACGAAAGAGAGATGCAGCCTACACAATGGTCCATGTATAATAACAAAACAAATAAAAAAATAATAAGTCCCTGCGCTAAATGACGAAGTATGACGAATATCAAGCCATTCTAGATAATGGAATGGCTATAAAAGCCCCACGGTCGAACAACACCCGATGAACCAGAACACAGAACTTTTGGAGTCGTGATAACAACAAGGAGACAGTAATTTTGTAAAGTATTCTTTGAGGATAGGTTTCGCATGGGTTGATTCGAGCGGAAACGGGACAGCGAACTAGAATACCATGAGTCGACAAGTGTGGCAGATTCTAGCTTCTCTCAGTATGAGTAAATATGCACTGGGTGAAGCATATCTGTGAGACTTAAGACACTATTATGGAACTCCGTCGGTTACGACGACGAGGGTTCCAGTTGATCCGATCAACGGAATTTCCTTCACGTGAAATTAACGTGCAAGTGGCTGAGTACTTCACAGACACGTGTACCCTTAACGTAGTTTTCGGGGAGATTCAGCATGACACAGAGCGTGACAAGGCTGGCCATTTGAAATACAGATCCAACAGAAACAGGAAGAAAGAGTGAGAGAAAGTTGTGGTGGAACAGTACAGTAGGGGTCACCACCAATACCCTTGCCGGGGACCTCGTAGAGCTTTAGGAGTTTTCACTCAATAAACACTCACAACTAGGTATCGATTGATCCGTCTATCCGTCCATCCGTCCATCCACCGATCTATCTATCTATCTATCTATCTATCTATCTATCTATCTATCTATCTATCTATCTATCTGTCTGTCTATCTATCTATCTATCTATCTATCTATATCTGGCTATTCATCTCACCCTTTCTCTCTTCCGCTCTCTTTCTCGTTCTCTCTCTCTCTGTCTGTCTAGCTCTATCTCTCTCTTTCTATTTCTCTCTCCCTCTCTCTCTCCCCCTCTCTCTCTTTCTCGCTTTCTCTCTCTCTCCCTCTCTTCCACTCTTTCCGTTTGGACGCACATTTTTATACGCACCTACATGTTTACATTTTAACGCAAACATACGTCCATACTAACACTTGAGTACTTACAAACGTACATCAAACAACGGGCATAAGAGCAGATAGACGGAGAGAGAGAGGGAGAGAGAGAGAGAGAGAGAGAAAGAGAGAGAGAGAGAAAGAGAGAGAGAGAGTGAGAGATTAATGTGCATATATGCGCATACATGTATAGGACGCTAGTTTAGCAAAATTGATTGAGTATTTTACAGACAATCTATTTCTAGTAGCACCAATAAATAATCTCTGCAGAGGCTATCAAATTTGTCATAAATATCGAAAACATGAGAGTTATATGACACAAATCCCAAATTTAGAATGATCTCGTCAATTGTATAAAACTCACGTAAATTCAATGAACGAACAAGCAGAAAATAATATTCACAAACGATGCAAAACACTTGCTGTAATGTACACACACGAAATGACTATAAATTATGGAAATAATAATCACTATTCCTTACTTTGGTATAAACCCTTGAATCTGATGTGTGCGTGCATGCGCGTGTGTGTTTATTTGTTTATAGCCAATGCATAGCTTGATTGCCACTTGCTTTATAGCAGAATTTATAGCTAAATGAAGCTACTCGCCACGCGATTCGAACACCGGTCCTACAAGTGTATCAAAGTAAGAAAATTATATTCTAATAGTCAAATGGAAACATTTATATTATTTACATTTGATGCATATTTGTCCTAATCTTGTTTGTTGTTAAACACAACGTCTCGGTTGATATACCCTCCAGCCTTCATCTTGGGGAAATTTCGATCGTGGGTTCTCATTCCTAAGGTATTTTCCTATGTTACTATTATCATTCAGGTTACTGCCTGGAATTGAACTCGGAATCTTAAGGTTAGTAGCCGCCTCTCTTAACCACTACACCATTTGCCACTATAGAGTGAATTTTAGGGCTTATAATTCTAATATTCTCCTATCCTTCATTATTACCAGTTCCCATATGCTACTCATATCTGCACTCCCTCTGCTTTGGAGGTTGTTGTGTCCTAGCATATGTGATGCTTCTTTTAGTTTTCGTATTTTCTAGTTGTGTTCTCTGTCTTTTATTTTAACTTCATCCCACAGGAGGAGGTGGTCTCCAGTTTTCCTGTTGGTGTGGTGGTGGCGGCGGCGGCGGCGGCGGCGGTGACAGTGGTTTGGACGATGGCGTTGCTAAATTTCCCACGCCATACCAAACCGACTTTCGTTGTGGACGCGTTTTCACACACAACCCCCACCTAGCAGCATACTTGTTTTCTCAAAAAATGAAATATTTCCATTTCTTCGTCCACCATAATTCTAGTTCTCTATGGTTTGTTCGAGATTTATACCCGGATCATTAAATGTCTCCGTACAAAATCATCGCATCACCAGGAGATGGTTAGGTGAATTGATATTTGGTAACCTGGGCCTGGGTTTATGAATTACACATATATTCATGTAGCCAAATTGACTGGCGTGAATAAGAATATCGTCTGCCCCACTGCTTTACAAGCAGTATTAGCTTGATCATTGTATATTCGCTCAATAATGTATCTCTTCAGCGATATACAATCGTACAAAATTTTGCTTGTTTATGTGTATGTGTGTGTGTGTGCATGTGTGTGTGTGTGTGTGTGTGTGTGTGTGTGTGTGTGTGTGTGTGTGTGTGTGTGTGTGTGTGCGTGTGTTTGTGTGCGTTCGTTTTGGTGGAAATAGTGTTGTGATATATTGAGTCTGAAGGCTCTTTGCTGTAGTATATTGGAGTGTTGTTCTGCCTATTCCTCTTGATTCTGTTCAGTGAGACAGCATCAATTTCATTTGCAATATCGGCAAAGGAATTAGCAGCGATTCCATTGCTATTGATCATGTTGTTCGTCTGTGGAAAGAGTGTGTAGAATGATTTTAAGAAATGGTGCAACAAGTCTCTCTTTTAACAGTGGGAAAGGCACGTGTACTCACTGATAAAGGTATGAAGAAGTAAATAACGGTGAATTTTGTTCTGCAAGCCTCGAGCAATCGCGATGCTAAAGAAGTCACGACACACATCCAGAAGCGGTGTTCTGTCAAAAAGTTAACACTGAACACATGGACCCGTCTCTTAATGTAAGTACCAAAACGAAAGAGAAAACTAAAAGCGAACGACGGATAGATGGCATTCTACAATGCAATACTGTAACCAAAATGTATAGGAATACTAAAAGAAACATGTGAGATATGGAGCAAGGGTGGTTAAGATATAAAGAAAAATAAAATACATTTGCAAATGTACGACGATATGTGTTACAAGAATGACATGTTCCCCAAACCAAAATAAACAAACCCATGCAGTAAATAGCCAATAAAATTGACTCATACACACACGTTATGCACTCTGCAGAACACAACTCGCATTACGCACACAACATTCAATACACAACACTAATGCAAACAATGCTCGAACAAAACCACATTACAAAACATACTGATGCAATACAATGCCGGGAGGAGTTCGAGCTCCCTGCTTCCCCCACAAGAATGGCGAGAATCAATGAATACAGAAGGAAGCAAACGACTATCAGTATTAAAATATGTTAATAGAAGGTAGCTGCAAGATATTTCTAGGCAAGTCGATTCTGTTATCAATAAGATAGATACTAAAACTATAGGTGACACACAGCTCAGAAACTCGGAGGTGTAGAAAGTGATGCAGTAGGAATTTGAAACGATCATATGTCGAAAATGATGATAGTGATGCTGATGGCGATAATGGTGATAATAATAAGAAAGGCAAAATAATGTCAGGTGAATGGTGAAGCTGCCAAAATAAAAACACGCACGGACAATGCCTTATCTCAGGTTATGAGAGACATGGCTTTCGTGATAACAGCACAAATGGAATTTGTTTATTTAAGAGAAAGCCTCTCGCTCAGGAGGAGTTAGAGAAGGAAATGAACAAGAGAAGACGCAGGATAGTGAGACAGTGCTACTTGGAAAATAAACACAGATTATGTAGCTGCAGAAAACATATGTTAGTACTTGTGGTAATAAAAAAGGCGGGGGGTGGTGAAATAACAGAGCAGAGACTAGTGGATCAGGCTAATGCTTTGCAGAGAAAAAAATTGGATGACAGAATTGGAGGTAGCTAAATAAGAGAAATCCAGTAGAACAGTCAAACAACGTAAGCGATACTGTTTAATTTAAAGAAGATCCTACCAGAAAAATAATAGCACAGCCAATCAGAAAATCCAAATTGATACAAGTGACCTTAGCGAGAAAGATCAGAAGATTTTAGATGAGCTGAAGGAAGCAATGAATAAAGAAGGAAGAAACGATTACCAGCATTAAAATGTGTTAATAGAAGGAAATTGCGAGATATTTCTAGACAAGTTGCTTCTGTTACCAATAAGATAGATTCTAAAAATATAGGTGACACTAAGTTATTGATTTATGCAGGATGGGTAGCAGCTACCTGCGGAATAGGTATTTCTCAAGAAAGGAACAGGAAGGAACAGATGTAGAAGAGGAGAATAGAAAAAGGGAAAACTTTGAGACAAGAACTGAGTGGAATAGAAACCTGGAAACAGCACAAGTTAAGGAAAATAAAATTTAAATCATCTCTTGAGAAAAAAATATTTAGTCAAAGAGAAAGGGTTTGGAACAGTCATGAAAAAGCTGAAGCAGCGTATCATTGGAATAGCAAGTAAACTTTCTAGATATGAGAAAATAATCGATCACTATCAAGAGAACAGATTGTTTGAGATAGACCAGAGGAAATTTTATCGCCGAATAAATAGTGAAGAAGAAACTACTGAAGATGATAAACCTAATGCAGAAGATAAAATGTGCTGGAGTGATATTTGGGATATGTCAGTTAATCATAATGGTGATACATTATGGTTAAAGAAAGTGATGGAAGAATTAGTTAGTGAGAAGCAGCCGTCTCTAAAAGTAACTACCGCTTTAATAAGCAAAATCGTTAGGAAGTATGCCAAATTTGAAAGACCCAGAAAAAGATACGATTCAAGGCTCCTGGTTAAAGAGAGTTAGTAGCTTACATGGAAGACAGTGAGAACAACTTCAGGATTGACAGAATGTAGGAGCTGTACCTAACTGGATGACTAGAGGAAGAAGCATATTCTTTATGAAATAATGATAACAACAACAACAACAACAAGAACGACAATAATAAGGCTGTATTTACAATGCACAGGAGGTGGCAGGGGTCTTATACAGTTAGAAAACTATTATAAAATAACCACCATAGGACTGCAAAAATACCTACTCCAGAAGCAAGGGAAACTAATACAAATAGCCACAAAACACGAGCAAAACAAAAACAGTTTTCAGTATTTAAGGAAGCTGACAAATACAAACAAGAAATCAATCTACCTAACAAATACGAAGAAGAAGAAGAAGAAGAAGAAGAAGAAGAAGAAGAAGAAGAAGAAGAAGAAGAAGAAGAAGAAGAAGAAGAAGAAGAAGAAGAAGAAGAAGAAGAAGAAGAAACAACAACAAAAGCTATAAAACAAATGAAATCCAAACTAAAACTAGAACAGCAACGGACCATGATAAAACAATGGCAAGAAAAGCCCCTACATGGTAAATACTGGGCTAAACTAAATGCGAAAGAAATAGACAGAGAAAAATCCCAGCAATGGCTTAGAAGCTCAGGACTCAAAGCAGAGACTGAAGGATTTTTAATTGCTGCACAAGACCAGAGCCTCCCCACCAGAAATTACCAAAAACACATAATGAAAAGAAATATAACAAGTAACTGTAGAATATGTGGAGATCGACAAGAAACAATAAATCATATTATCTCTGGCTGCCCAGTCGTGGCTACGAAGGAATATATTCACAGACACGACAGAGCTGGGACCTATACACACTGGAAGCTATGCCAACACTATGGTATAACAACAGAAAAAAGATGGTATAAACACACGCCAGAAAAGGTCACAGAAAACGAGAAAGCAACCATACTCTGGGATATGCCAATACACACAGATAGAGAAATTAAGGCAAATAGACCAGATATAGTTGTCAAAGATCATGAAGAAAAAAAATGCTTTCTAATTGATGTATCAATACCAGCAGATGAAAACGTTTCTCTAAAAGAAATGGAAAAACTTTCAAAATACAAAGACCTGGAAATAGAGATAACTCGAATGTGGAATCTAAAAACAGAAACAATTCCTATCATAGTAGGTGCCTTAGGTATAATAAAAAAACATATTCAGACAAATACATAACAAAAATACCAGGACTTACAAATATATATAACATACAGAAAATTGCCCTACTGGGTACTGCACACATTCTACGCAAAACACTTTCAATACAGTAAACATAAGAGCACCACAGCAAACCACAGCACATACCCAAGGCGCACAGAGCTGCGCTCGGTAGTGAAGTGAAAGCACGTTATAAAAATAAAACTACTGAACAATAATAATAATAATAATAATAATAATAATTAGCAAAATGTGGAACCTGAAGACTAAAGCAATACCTGTTGTCATAGGTGCCCTAGGAATTGTAGCAAAAGGGGCTGATTGCTACCTAGCTCAGATACCAAGAAACCCCAAAATGGCAAAATTCAAAAGATAGTGCTCATTGGGAACTGCCCATACCCTACCTAAAATGCTGTCTATGTAATCTCAAATTTTGAAACAATAATAATTTTCTTATGGTTTCTTAAACATTCTCTAGAACAACACTATGTACAAAAAAAAAATACATGGAACCTTAGGCATAATACCAACATGAACGTCTCACTTGTTTTTTTCTTTAGGTCTCTGTGTGAGACTTGAAGCCAACCGCTGACAAATGGTATAAACACCATCCTGAAGTTGTGACTGAGGGAGAAAATGTGTCGATTCTCTGGGAATTCTCCGTACATACCGACAAAACTATAAAATGTAATAAACCGGATATTATTATAAAAGATCAGACAAACAAATGTGTTTCTTAATTGACATGAGTATTCCTTGCGATCACAATATAGTGGCGAAAGAATTTGACAAGATCAGTGAGTATAAAGACTTGCTTATAGAAATTGAAAAAATGTGGCACCTCAAGGCGACTACCGTACCAGTGATTGTAGGATCTCTCGGAATGATAAAAAAGGTATTGAAACCTATTTGAAAATGATACCATGCTTACCATCCCTACAGAAAGTGCAAAAAATCGTGTTAACTGGAACGACTCATGTACTGAGAAGAGTATTATCGATATGAAAACAAGATCCATTCATGAATTTATTTATTTATTAATATTTTTTTAATACATATTTTATCTGTGAATTTGCGTGTGTAAACTAGTAATGCATATAATGAGCTTCCTTGCCCTAGATGTACGGAAAACACTTGGTAAAAAATGGAAGAAAATTTGAAGAAAGAAGAAAAAAACATAATAATAATAATGGCTTTGATTGACTTTTAGAAGGTATATGATATGATGCCTCATTCATGAATCGTTGAATGCCAGCAGATGTATGGTGCTGCGGACAGCATTACAAATTTTCTGATGCATAGTATGAGAGAGTGGAAAACCAAATTATACTCAAGTAATGCATTCCTTGGAGAAGTTAATATTAAAAGGGGAAATCTTCCAAGGTGTCTCGTTTGCTGCGTTACTTTTTTATAATTGCACTAATACCCATAGCAATGACACTTAGGTAAGTTAAGATGGGTTACTGATGTGGGAAGAAAGACCCATCTTTGAACCATATTCTGTTTCTGGATGACCTGAAATTGTTTGGGAAATCTGAAAAACAGACAGATTCCTTAACCAGAAGTGTAGTAGGAACATTGGTATGGAATTTGGGATTACCAAATGCTCAGTTCTTAATAAGAACAGAGGGAAGAAAGCATCATGCAGAGGATTATGGTTACTATCAGAAGAGACCATGGGTGAACTCGACGGTAGTTGGTATAGATATCTAGGGATTTTGGAGTTGGACAACATTCTACACAAAAAAATTAGTCAAAGTAAGGGAGATGTATCAAAAAAGGATTAAGATGGTGTTGAAATCCAACCTGAATATCAAAAATTTGATTACTGCAATGAATATCTGGGCAGTTGCAGAGGTTAGATATTGTGCGGCGTCTATCCTCAAATGGTCTAAGGAGGAAATATCAACACTGGATATAAGGACGAGAAAGGTGATGACTCTCCATGGGGTGGTACACGCCCAAAGCAAACGTAAACATATAAAAAGAGAGAATTGGGGCAGAGAATCAATAAGTATCCCATTTGAAATCTCATGCAAGACTGATGTCTTGCAAAAAAGCAGCCTTATTGGACACAGCGCACATCTTAAGGAAAGTATTATCTGTGTGATGTCCTTGTTCTGACTTGACAGATAACTAAAGATTCCGGTGCATTTTTAGCTACACGGTGTTACGAAGGTGTAATAATAATAATAATAATAATAATGATAATAATAATAATAATAATAATAATAATAATAACAACAACAACAACAGAGGCAGATCACATCTAACGAAATTTTCTCTTTGAGTGAAGACTCAGATCTGATGGAAATGGCTCAAAATGAAATCAAACCAATTTAGAAACTACGGGAAGCATAAAGAATTAATAAATAAATAAATAAATAATGATAAAAATAATAATAATAATAATAATAATAATAATAATAATAATAATAATAATAATAATAATAATAATAATAATAATAATAAGAAGAAGAAGAAGAAGAAGAAGAAGAAGAAGAAGAAGTAGAAGAAGAAGACGAAGAAGAAGAAGAAGAAGAAGAATGATAATAATAATAAGAAGAAGAAGAAGAAGAAGAAGAATTAGCAAGAGGAGATAGCAAAGGAAAAAGAAGTAAAAATTCGATGGATAAATGTAAAATAGAAACAAGAGAAACAAAATTCGGAAGTGGAAAATAAGAAACAAGAGAAGGAAGACGAGGGACAGAGAAACTAAGATGAAGAATGTTAGCGATGTGCAGTGGGAATATTAAAATGATTTTTATAATGAGGGTCATGACGACGATGATGATGATGATGATGATGATGATGATGATGATGATGATGATGATGATGATGATGATGATGAAGACGATGATGATGAAGACGATGATGATGAAGACGATGATGATGATGATGATTATGATAATGATGATAAGGAGGGGAAGCGATGTGAAGTGCCGAAAGGCAAAATGAAGAATGTGAACAGTAATAATATTACTAATTTAGTTTTAAAGAAAATGGCTGACATTTTACTTCTTATTTATGCAGCTTCCGTCTCTCTCTCACTCGCTTTCTCTCATCCATTCTCTCTCTTTCTTCCTCGGCGACTTTCACAATATCTCCCTCTCTCTTTCCTTCGCTCACTTGCTCTCTCTCTCTCTCTCTGTCTCTCTCTTTCACTCTCTTTCTCTCTCCTCGCGGTCTCTCATTCTTTATCGCTGTCTCTCGCCTGATCGACCTTTTCTGTTTTCTCTCATTTTCTCTCCCAATTGCTGTTTATATCTGCCGGTTAGTTGAGGAAGACATATTCGTTTGATCGTCGAATTTTAGTTATGGCCACTGAGGCAAATCGCCTAAGAATAAGTCCAGCTAAACACTTAGTAAAATTATGTCTAAGATTCAGTACATTATACACATGGATAAATGTATCTAAATGAATATATTTAATGTATGCTTGTGTGCCTGTGGTCGTAACTTACTCTATTCTCTTCATACATATCCTTGGGTCTCTAACTCTGTGCATAAGTTCGTACATACATACACGCATCTATCTATATATAGATACATACCTTATATATACAAACATACATATATGTATAGGTATGTATATATATATATATATATAGATATAGATATACATATATATATATATATATATATACATATATGCATGTACGTATATATGTATAGGGTATGTATATATATAAATGTGTGTGTGTGTGTGTACACGTATATACGTATAATGTATGTGGCAGTGTTTGTGTATAAATTTCTTTATTGTATGTTACGATATAATTATTCATACGTCTATCTAGAATACGGTTGTGCAAAAGCAACTATATACTCACAGAAATGATATATATATATATATATATATATATATATATATATATATATATATATATATATATATGTGTGTCTGTGTGTGTGCATCTATATGTATATATCTATATATAAGCATATACATACATACACCTCCACATGCATAAATATATACACAGATATTTACATATGTATGTGTATATATGTATATATATTTGCATATGTGTGTGTATACCAACATAAATACACACACACACATATATATATATGTACATATATGTATTAAGCGGTGTCTATATATATATATATATATATATATATATATATATATATATATATATATATATATATATATGTACGCATGCATATATAAATGCATGTGTGTGTGTGTGTGCGTGTCTGTGTGTGTGTGTGTGTGTGTGCGTGTGTGTGTGTGTGTATGTGTGTTTATAGTTTATGTGGATAAAGAGATTGCTCAGTTCAAAGAATTTTAAATTCATGGCTTGAAAGAGACATTATAAATGAAAGAATCGTTTTATCTTTGGAATCTTATATACATGACTGTTTAAACACACAGGTACACTGCAGTATGTATATTCGATCTTACAACAGCAATTAAAATATATTTCATACACACACACATACACAGCACACGCACCACACACCCACACAAACAACTCACGTACATACATAAACAGTCACACAATTTTCTTTATAATATGGCATCTGTATATCTTATGATGATGGTCTATTAAAGTTTTATTGCTTTGTTCTGAAAAGTTGCATCTGCCCTTGCATATACATATGCATGTGTGTGTGTGTATACGCATGTATATTAATATATATATACATGTGTGTGTGTGTGTTTATTTCTTAGACTATTGTATAACCAATGTGTTGTGTTCGTGTCCTCGTTATTTTAACTCATACTTATTCAGTCGATGAAGATAAGAACTATAGAATATGGCGCTGTGTGACATTCTAACGAGCCTAAAGTTTTATGTAATTAACGATATGTTGCATTAACTTGCATTGCTAACTTCAAACAATCACATCACTCGGAAAAATTAAAGATAAGCAACCACTGTACAAAGCTGAAGGCAGCGAAGTTCCTTTTGCATCTCCTTCAATCTTACAATTCATGTTAACCTCGTGATGGAACAGTTCATCGCTCGTTAATCCCTTGCACCACTCATAAGTCTCCGTTAATGATATCCATGAATTTGCGATGGTATAATTTCACAAGAACGGAATTTAGAAATACGAATTGACTTACATTTTAAGACAAAAATTTTGTGGCAGTATGACGTATTTTGTAAATTTGCCAGAAACAAAGTGCTTTACATTACTTGATCCGGTTTTATCCAGTCAGATTCAGAATAACAAACAAATCCAAGCAACCTACCCATACTCAAGGGAGAAACCTTCACCTGGGTCACACCAGGAATTCACATGGCTATGATTACTAACTTACATCATTTCTGCTCATACCAACAGACTTATTGAATGATTTGGGGATCAGGTCGGGCACCAAACGCTTACTGTTTATTCATTTAAAGTCTACATAACATGGCAAGTCTTTTTATGTTATTTGTATTTCATTTAATGTCCTGAATTTTCTCTGCTCCACATAATCGGAAAGGAATTTTCACAAATCTGCGCTGCAAATCTTCCGTATCCTCGAAAGCCAATTTTGACCTTCATTCCTATAATGGTTAATAAAATAAAAGTTTCGTTTTCAAAGCTTATAGTTTCTGATAGAATCGTGCATTTGGTACTTTTTTTAATAACAATCGATGGATAAGTAGTATTGCAGGGGCGCAGGACAATATAATTCATGGTAATTGGTCTTTCTCTACGCGATCCGATTTGGAATCGCGATGAGGTTTATTTTGATCTTCATCGCTCCCGAGGGTTCATGAAATAAAGTATCAGAACAGAATGTTAAACTTCCACAATTGCGAAAGATGTCTATCTGTATTTTTCGGGCTTTTACGTTCTCGGATCCTGGGTAGTAACTTGACCTGTTGCCCTATCTATCAGAACCACTTGGGCCTTGCCTGCCTTCAGGTGAGTTCGAACTGTTCGAATCAACCAGGTCATGTAACATTTAATTTTGCTCTTCTACAAGTTTCGAAGGCACACAAATTAAAAGACGTGAAGGGCGCTGCTCTCTCACTCTCTCTCTCTCTCTGGTTCTCTATAGTTCTCTCACTCTTTCTCCCTCGCTCTTTCTCTCTCTTTCTCTTTCGCTCTTTCTCTCTCTCTCCCATTTTCTCTCTTTCTCTCTCTCTACCTTTTCTCTCTTTCTCTCTCTTTCTCACTCTCTCCCCCTCTCTCTCTGGTTCTCTCTCTCTCTCTGTCTCTCTCTCTCTCGCTCTCTCTCTCTCTCTCTCTCTCTCTCCCTCTCTCTCTCGTTCCTGTTTATGCAGTAAATCTCCCAACACAATGCTACTAAATATCTAACTAACGAGTTTTCTTTAATTTTCTGATGTATTTTCAAAGACTATCTAAGAAGGAACTTACTGATTATTACCAATGGCTACTCATTCTTAAATTAACACAATTACGAGGTGGTATTGAAAAGTCCCCGGATAGATGACAGCACATGGTTGCATGCGCAGTGAGATCTAGCTGTGACCTTCATGGAACAATGTTACGAATAATATCACTGCGTTTACCTCGTAGATTGTAAAATCTGTGTTTTGATGATCACGTGCATGCTGTAGTGTGCAATTTTTTCATGGACAGCAACAAAGAAACAACGCGAAATTTCGTGTTAAACTTGAAAAGTCTGTTACAGAGACATTGAGAACGCTTCGGGAAAATTTCCGTGACGTGGCAACGGTCGTGTGCAATGTCTCGAGAGGTACATGATCTTCAAAAGCGGAAGAACATCGCTGGAACACGATAAGCGATCTGGAAGACCTGCCACTATCGTCGCCTTCGGAAATTTGGTATTGTGCATTGCGAACTCTCCCCCAAGTGCCAGACGGTGAATCGAGAGTTCTACGATGTTTTAAAGCGTTTTAGAGAGGAAATTGAGCGAAAGCGGACTGGATCAGTAGAGTGTGAAGAATTGGACAATGCACCATTTCACCGATCTCTCCTCACTCGTGAAATTCAACCCAAAACAGAATGGTATCGCTTCTGCACCCGCCCTATTAGCCAGGTTTCTCACCCGTGAACTTCCATCTCTTCTCCAAGAAGAAAATGCAGCTCAAAGGTCGCCGTTTTGACACAGTTATCGAAATCAAGAGCTTATCGCAGAAGGACCTCGACTCGATTACGAGAAAGAACTTCCAGCCTGGATTCCGAATGAGGCAGGGACGTCTGGACTGGAGTATTACTGAGAAAGGTGACTATTTTGAGGGAGACGAGGTTAAAATTTAGACAAATAAGTTAGTTTTACTAAACATAACTACTCTGGGGAGCTTTTGATATCGCCTCGTATAAAGTTCCAAATCTTTAGTAAGCACATGTATTTTGGAATCATATTGGACGAGATATACATAATGAAAAGGAACAGCAAAGTGATGATGATGACGATGATGATGATGATGATGATGGGGGTAGGGTGGGGTGATGATGATACTGATGATGATGATGATGATGATGATGATGATGATGATGGTGATGATAACGATGATGATGATGATGACGATGATGGTGATGGTGATGATGATGATGATGATGACGACGACGACGACGATGATGACGATGACGGTGATGATGATAATGATGATGATGATGATGATGATGATGACGATGACGGTGATGATGATGATGATGATGATGACGATGATGATGATGATGACGACGATGATGATGATGATGATGATGATGATGATGATGATGATGAAAATGTTAACCACTTTTCGTACTTATAACCCCCCTGGAAGTTGTGCAAAAGTCAGTGACCAAAGTCATGGATCGTTTTCTTTTCTAAACAATACCCTTCTAAGTACACAGCAGAAAACCCTCGGCAGAAATATTGCTGAAGCGCATCTCGTAATTCACGTTTAATTCCTTGCAGTGTTCTCGGCCGTTAGCACCGGGCAGTCTCTGAAGAATTTCTGCACTGGATAGCTAGAAAATTCCCACCACACACACCGGGGAGGATTCTTTCAACCGCCCTTTTTAGTGCAGCTACAATTTCTATATCATTCAATATGCAAACACACGTGATTCTTCACTTTGTCATATTCTCGATAACTTCCGCTATCCAGGAAGAACAATCTCGCTTCACATTCTTCTCTCAGACAAATCTCTTTTGATGAGTTTAGTCACATTCTACTTTATTGTTGCGTTGGCAAGACAAAACCATCGTTTGTAATTTTTATTGCTATATTTTCACTTATTGTTTGGGTGTATGAGAAAATTGTTGGTGTTGTTGCTAAAAAGAATCACTAAAGTTGATAGTAAAAGTTGCGCTGTTAATATAAATGTTATCGATTTTCTTTTCTTAACTTTTAAAATGTGTATGTCTGGTTATAAATATATTTTTGCAATGTTTTGATAGCATTGTCCCGTGTGTGCATGTGTATGTTTGTACGTGTATATGTGCGTGTGCCTGTGTGTATGTGTAGGTCTGTGTGTGCGATAGTTTTCATTTCATTTCCAGATTTTCTTTTCTTTCCGGGTGCGTACCTACTGATTCTTTTAACTATTTTACTCACGTATTCAGACAAACGAAGATGAAACATAATTTGTCTGCAGAACAAATATTTTACCTTCCAAGTTACCCTGTCAGGGCAGGCTTCCAAATTTCAAAGCACTTCTGTATGCGAATGTATACATACATACACACACACACACACTCACACACACACATACACACACACACACACTCACAGACACATACACACACACACACACACACTCACACACACACACACACATATGAACACACACGTGCGCGTTGATATATGTTTGAGTGCGAGCGGGTGTAGAAATATATGTATGTGTTTGTGTATGAAAATTGTTGGAGAAATGACATTTTTCAGAAAAATAAAAAACAAGCAGCCGTATAACTGCACAAAGAAGAAATTAACACAAGAACTGTATAATGTGATGTAGACATCACATGAACAAACATGAACCAATGCATAAAAATCATTTGCATGAAATGACTTTCACTACGTTATTTCATTATCATCTATTCTTGTCCGTTTATTTTCTTCACAATCTACTTAAGCACGTGTGTGTATCTATATATATATATATATAAGAGAGATGACGACTAGGTGGACATCCTATGTCCTAAATGTAGACTCCATATTATCTGACCATATGTATGTAATTTAATTTTTTTCTGAATCTTCAGATATTTTCAATATGATAGTCCACTGGTTTAAATTGATATTCATCAAATTAATATCAATTTTTTACCCTTATTATTTAAATTTATATATATATATATATATAATTGTTAAAAAGATAACATATCGTCGTTGAATGCTTGAAATGAGGAGTAGATAGAGAGCAGACGATTGATGAAGAGTCGTTCTTTGTGCTACTTGTCCCTGATTTCCACTTTTTTCGCTCGTTGTTGGCGTGTTTAACTCGTTTCTTTTCGTAGTTCATGGCAAGAGAGAGCTCAGGAGAGAACAACATGGAGGACTGTGGTGAAGGAAGGAACTGCTTCGCTAAAGAGCAGCTACAGAAACAAACTACTTGAGAAGCGTCATCGGCGAAAGGAAACCAACATAAATGCAGAGGGCCGAGCCACCCTCTTGGCATACAAGTACTGTGACAGAAGCTGCGCTTCAAACATAGGAAGAATCAGTCATGAAAGAAGCTGCAAGAAGGGGTGCCCCTGATATGTTCGATCAAGTCATCTCTAAGCTAAATTGACCGTCTGCATAGATGAAAAGGGCCATATATGAAAAGGGATACCGTAGCCAGATTACGGAGCTAATACAGCCACTTGTGAAGCGCTCTGTCTGCTGCCAGAAACCGCTAAAGTGTGGGTTAGGGATGCCTTGGCTGAGAATGCGAAAATTCGCGTTAAGGTTGAGGTATCTCTGGCTTTACCTGGATGGAAAACAAGTGTGATCACCGCACGTCCGTTTCTACCTCCCGCAGTTAAGTCCTTAACGGACACTGGTACATGGATTAAGAAGAGACCTAGACTGGGGGACTGGTAATTGGAGTGCCGACAGGCACTTCAGCTACTCTCTCGGACGGGCAATGCCGGCAACAAGAGTTATACTGCGGATTTCTATAGCGGGATAATGGGATCGAAGTCCGAAGGTGCCTTGGGGGAGACCCTGGGCTACGATGAAAGTCAATTGATCAACCTGTTCGGAAGAACGTTCGGGCCGGTGTATCTGGGTAATTACCAGAAATCCCTGGCTTGGCAGTGCTTCCCAACGGCGTTACCAGTCCGTGATAAACTGTCAAGGCACGGAAGTGCCGTCTCACCGACATGTCTAAGGTGTGAGTAGGATAGGGAAACCGTCTTGCACGCATTCGTGGAATGTCCAAAATTATGGGGATTGATACTTTTTACAGAACAACTGTTATCATCGATAGGAAGAGTACACTTATCAGCTGAGTCCATCATTGAGATTGTGCCACCTTCCTCCCTTAGCGGGGAGAGGAAGCCTGTTTCTTCTGCGTGGTGGCCATATTAAAAGAAACGGTATGGAAGACGCGGTTGAAAGGAATTATGATGGTACCTTTGTATCTGGCCAAGGGTTGGTCAACGTTTTTAGTTACCATCTCAGTAGTAAGATCATGCTGGAGAAAAGGTACCTGTCACGTGAGAGATTCAGAAGATGGAAGCTTATGGAGAGAAAGCTGGTAGCGACTGGCACCGGGTAAGTGGAGCCACGTAAAGAAAGCAAAGGTTTTAATCTGGTGTAGGATGCCTTTCGTTCGTGTTAGACATTGCTTTTAGCAATGAATTCATTTTTAATATAATTTGTAATATAATCATTTATAATTTTTAATCGTATAAGCTACTTCGCCCTGTTATGTTTGTTTGTCCTTGTCCGTCCTTATGGGAAATATAATGAAATAAAGTAGCTTGCTTACCAACCACATGATTCCAGGTCCCGTTCTACTGCGTGGCGACTTGGGAAAGTGTCATCTACTATAACCTCGGGCTGACCACAGCCTTGTGAGTGGATTTGTTTGACGGAAACTGAAAGAAGCCCATCGTATATATGTTTATATATATATATATATATATATATATATATATATATATATATATATATATATATATATATATGTGTGTGTGTGTGTGTGTGTATGTGTGTGTGTGTGTATGTATATATATGTTTGTGTGTATGTGTTTGTCCCCCAACATCGCTTGACAACCGATGGTGGTGTGTTTACGTCCCCATAACTTAGCGGTTCGGCAAAAGAAATCCGATAGAATAAGTACTAGGCTTACAAAAGCAAGTCCTGGGGTCGGTTTCTTCGACTAAAGGCGGTGCTACAGCATGGCCGCAGCCAAATGACTGAAACAAGTTAAAGAGTAAAAGAGTATATATATATATATATATATATATATATAATTTAGAGAAAAGAACCACAATTCCTGAACTCATTATATTATATATTATATATATATAAATATATACACACACACGCGCGCATAGATAGTTGCATACTTATACACATGCATGCATACATCCACGCATCCATCCATCCAGCCAGCCACGCATCCATCCATCCATCCATCCATCCAAGATGACAGAAAGATAGACAGACATAAAGATATAGACCAATACATAGGAAAATTACATAATTCTGTAATATGCATCGATAACCACGTTTCATGTATTTACAGTTCTCGCCTCACGGCCACGGAGTTTGCAACTTTCTCGACGGTAAGATCATCGACTACCTTCCGATGCCACGGGAGTTATGGCTTATATTAAAACAATTACACTAATCAATTATAGTATTTCGTCAATAGAAAGGCCTCTAATGTATCCCACTCTCGCAATATTTACCTAAAGGCTACCAGCATGTACCGTATATTATTATCACGCTATGTCGTACTTGGTGCCTTATGTTTCTTCGCTTTCTCTTTTATTAATTTCTATCTTTCTTTTCTGCTTTTCTTCTTTTCCCCTTTTTGCCTCGATCCCACAATCATATTCAATGTTACAATACTTTCAGTCATTTCATATAAATTACATCCACAGATTTCTTTCGATTCCTGCAGTTATATACTGTATTAGAAGCTCCAATTATTCTCTAACACTATACGTACTTCCACAGTTAATAGTCGCTGAATAATGTGACTTCTCAATTAAGTTTCACCCATTGGCTCAATGTTTTAATCGTATTCATTCTTCTTAGCTCGTCTCACAAATCTCTTGAGTCCATCAATGTTACTCTATTTAACTAACACAATGGTTTCAGTAATATTTTTCTTTACTTCTATTTTGCTTCGTATTCTCACGTTATCTAATCTAATTAAATGTGATGTAACTTATTACAAGCATGGATCTTAACGACTAACTACATTATCTATCTAGTGTATTCATGTTTTAAAATCTGGCGTTAGCTTTCATATCGCAGCTAATTTCATATAGAAGTAAAAGAGAAAATTAGTATCGTATCATGCATTGTGCAAGAATCCTGCTCAAAGTCGGCTAAATATAGAGAATATAAAAGCCAAGCTAAGGCAAAAACCTCATCATAAATCTTTATGCCAAAACGGTGCTTACCTATTATAATGGTCATTGTTAAACTTGTTATCTACGAATTCTTTTCATATTTATCTCACATTTACCGACATACATGATAATACAACGAAGTATATAATAGAACGCTTCTTTATGTAGAGATATCTGTATATTTATTATACACTCGCACACACACACACACACACATAAATGCATATGCGTGCGTATGTGTGTGAGAGTGTTTATATGTTGCATGTAAATGTAAGTGGGTTCCTAGCTATTTAGGTATGGCGATCGCTTGTATGTCAATTACAATCGAGGAATTACATTTGTCAATCATTTATGAAACTGGAAGCTAGAAATCTCACATCAGATAGACCGCTTCATATATAAATCATAGATGATGTTGTATTCGATATTAAACATATCGCTTGTTATCTTTTACTTGTTACAATCCTTGGAATGCGGCCATGCTGGTGCGGCGTGTTTCCGCGAATAGTGGAACAAATTGACATCGCTTCTATGTTTTTTTTTATTTTTACTGAGACAGCGACTTATTCTGATCAGTTTCACATTCTGAATCACGGAATGCTGTGACATAACGAGAACAACACGTGTTGCTAAACGATGGTGGGGGGTGGGAAGCACAAACTCCAAAACACATTGACATTTACGCACCTATATACATACACACATTTATACATACACATACATTCATAATACATTCATACATACGTAAAAACATACATACATTCATGCATACATGCAAACATACACAAATATATATATATATATATATACATACTCAGACATACATTCATACATACGTTCAAGCATGCATACCTACATTTATACATACGTACAAAAATACATACATACATATATATATTATATATATATATATATATGCACACATACATATATACACACATGCACAGACTCACACACACATATAATTAATCCCAGACAACAGTTGTGTTTCCCAATTGAGAACTGTCATGCTAAATACGCCTGAAGAATGCGTAACGCTTGAAAGTCCGTGTATTTGAAATAATATGAAAGAAGTTAGACATACAAATGTAAATCGTGAAAACGAGGCTACAGAACTGAACGGGGGCTGAAAAGCAGCCTACGTAAAATTTTCAATGAAGAGATGACAAATCAAAAATTAAAAATAATAAAATGAGTCAAATGATGTAAATACAAAATGTATAAGGTTCCCCCGTTCAGTATAAGATAGAACAAAAAAAAAAACAGCGGGTGTATAATGTCTGGAGAGTAGCTGTTCGTCAGAAATAGAAGTGGGGGAAATGTCCGGCGAGAAGGAAAACAGTACGAGAAAAGCAGGCGAATGGTTATATGGATGAAGTGACTCGAATGTATATATATATATATATATATATATATATATATATGCTTACGTACATACATATAAACATACATACATACATGTGTGTGTATGCATGTATATATATATATACATACATACATATATATATATATATATATATATATATATATATATATATATATATATATATATATACATATATATGAATATATTATGTATATATATATATATATATATATATATATATATATATACCAGTAATTATACAGAATAAAAACTAATATTGATGGTGTGTTACGAAAGGAAATGCACATTGAATATTTATATGAAAAGTTTTAATATGAACAGACGGGAAAATTTATTATTATTATTTTTTATTATTAGTTTATTATTATTATTATTAGGTTAAAACACCAATTAGATAACTGAACTAGAATTGCCTGAAGTAAGGTATTTTTTAAAGTGGTAATTAATAAATATAGAATTAGCGACTCGCCGTACAAACGCACATGCACAAACACATACGCACAGACACAGACACATACAAATGCAGGCCCAGGTATGGCTGTGTCGTAAGAAGTTTCCTTCACAACCATGTAGTTCCCGGTTCACGCGCACTTCATGGCACCTTGAACGCGAAACGTCTATTATAATCTCAGCCCCCACCCCAAATCTTGTGATTAGATTCGGTAGACAGAAATTAAATATAAACATATAATATAGAAATAAATACGGGTGGTTAGGCGTAATATAAACGTATAGGCAAACTTTAGTCCTCTCTAATTGTGATTGTATAAGCACATATGTTGCTAGAAACAAGAGTTAAACCACTTATCGCTGCGTTATAGCACATTTATATATACTGACAAGGGAGATAACTGCCCCATGATTGAATCAAATCTAGAACACTGGAAGTGCAGAGATTCATCCCAATGGAAATTCTGAATAGTGCGCCTTCATGGCTTCTACGGAACAGTTAATTTTCTCTGTCAGTATATATATATATATATATATATATATATATATATATATATATATGCAACCTGAACATTAGTTTCAAGGTTCATCCAAGGCTGGGACCACGAGCCATACGTCCCCTCTCCAATTCAGAATCTCAACGTATAAGTACATTACGGCATAATTTCATTTCCTCAACAGGCCCTGCCTCGTTTAACATTGTCCCAAAACAGATCAAAGAGGGAAAGGATCCTATCAGCTTTGAACAGAGTCTAGAAAGTTTTCTTCTAAGAATACCAGACAAGCCACCCATACCTGGATACAACTCACTCAATAAGAACTCACTACTTGAATGGACCATAGACCAAACTTGACTTTGAAAAGGATTTAGATAAACCTATCGGGTGGTGCTATTAAGTTAGACATGGCCTGGACCAATCTTTCGTGGAAACAAATCTAAGTTTATCTAAGTTCATGTATGTATGTATGTATGCATGTATGCATGTATGTATGTATGTATGTATGTATGCATGTATGCATGTATGTATGTATGTATGTATGTATGTATGCATGTATGCATGTATGTATGTATGTATGTATTGCGTGTTCATTTCTTTTTTGCAGCTCTGATTTGATTTTTGATCTATGTAAATGAAAATATTTCGTTCGTTTTTCTGGTTCTCCTGCGAAATGATAAGATACATTGCAGAACTGTTATTTTAACGAGTTGTGTCTATTTATCACCCGATGAGACAAATCTCTGCACTGCCGGATGCCCCTCAACCAGTTGTTAAGTGTCCCAGCCATGAAGAAACGATCCTAGATTTATCGAAATAATTGTCGCGACTAATATTAAATTCTCGTATATTCCATCTTCCGGCCTTCATTTTCCATGTATATATATATATATATATATATATATATATATATATATATATATATATTAAGTTTCAGCTTAGAGCTGCGGCCATGCTGATGCACCACCGTGTTGCTACACTGTTATTACAGGGAGCCTCTTACAATATGTGGCACTTGGTGAAGAATGGAGTTTGATTTAGCAACCCTCATTTGCACCTCCTGTCGCGACGTAGGTTCATCTGGGACTCTCGATAGGAAGAGGTCCAGCTTTGATTTAAAAACTCCTACATCTACTTTGTGCAGATTCCTCAGGCTCTTTGGAAGAATATTAAAAAGCTGTGGGCCCCTGAATCCCAAGCTGTTGCAATAACTGGTCCTGAAGCGCGATGGCATTGCTGGGATCTTTTGCACTATGCAGTGTCGTCCCGTTCTGGCATTGGTGTAGCTTTCAATGCCAAAATTTGGCACAATTCCTTCCAGGATCTTCCAGATGTATATTACTGCATACCTCTCCCGCCTTCTCTCCAGGGAGTAGAGTCTTAGCTGTTTCAGCCTTTCCCAGTAGCTGAGCAGTTGCAAAGAGACAATCTTCTTTGTGAATCTCCTCTGGATTGCCTGAAGGTCTGCTGTTAATTTCAGACTGGTGGGTGACCACAGCTGTGAGCAGTAATCCAGGCGGCTGAGGACGAATGTCCTCCAGAGGATCATCATGGTTTCCTTATCTCTAGTTCTGAATGTTCTCAGGATTCATCCAGCCAATCGTCTGCACTTTGTTGCCGAGAGAGAGAGAGAGAGAGAGAGAGAGAGCGAGAGATGTGTGTGTGTATGTATGTATGTATGTATGTTTGTATTTGTGTGTCTGTGTTCGTTCCCCCAATTGACAACGGATGTTCCTGCGTTTACGTTCACGGAACGTAGCTGTTCGACAAATGAGTTTAATAGAATAAGTACTAAGCTTACAAAGAATAAATCCTGGGGTCGATTTATTCCGTTCAAGGCGGTGCTCCAGCATGACCACAGTCAAACCACTGAAAGAAGTGAAAATATACAAGAAAAGTATATATATATATATATATGTTTATATGTGTGTATAACGTACAACGCATACACGTACAAATTGGCACAATCGTATACGATCAGCAAACATTCGCAGACACACAGCCACACACGAACACACACAGCCACACACACACACACACACACACACACACACATTAATCTCCTTGTGTATATATATGTAGGTGTCTATATGAAAATTTAATCTTGTGTTTTTATTCACACCCTGTAAAGAGATTTCGCTGAACGAAATAATTCCGAAGGCAGTCTGTAGATTTTCAAATGTTAATATTTTATTAGCATGTAAGAAATAAATCAATAACACACGCACATACACATACACATATATATATATATATATATATATATATATATATATATATATATATATATATATATATATATATATATATATATATATATATATATATATATGTAAAAGGTTGAAATATATATATATATATATATATATATATATACTCAGATACAGACATGAAAATATTTACATTACCAAGTAACTAAGTTCATATTCAACTATCATCACTTCAGCATTTTTTTTTCACCATCTTCCTCTTTGATTTACGTGTCAATATAATTTCTTGAGATGGAAGAATTGTTTTGTAAAATTTAATAACGATACAGTAAATTGGACCGTTCCTCATGTATGATGTCTCAAACCTGCCATATAGAAGTATTGTGCCATGAACTTTTATGCAAAAGTTGAGTTAAAGTAATGTTGCACCTGGTTTTACAAAGCCACGCCTGTTTATCGCTGACTGAAAGAAAATTCTCCTTAATGAAGCAGCTAATGATCGCTGTAAAAATCATTTTGCGCAAAGCTGTGTTGAATATCATGTATTCTTGCATTTAAAATCAAATAGTAATAACAAAAGTAGTAGTAGTAGTAGTAGTAGTAGTAGTAGTAGTAGTAGTAGTATTTTTCGGTTAGCAATACCCACGCCTTGGATAGCCATCGTTGGCAATGGTGATTCCACCCTGGTATGTTTTTTTTCCATCATTATAACCTCTGTCAACTATATAATCAGGCGTGCTTATGGGATCGACAGGTAATTCTTCATACGAAGTTTTGGGATTTGAAAATTCTTCCCAAGCCAAAATATAGTCACATTTGTCGATACTGAAGATAGCACCGCCCTCATCCGCCATTTTAATAACAATAGAATCGTCATTAGCTAGAGGTCGGAGTGCGTAACGTTTGGAATTTGTAAGGTTATTCCAGGACTTCTGTCCATTTGATTGAAGGCTTTCTCTAATGCCTGTCTGACAAGATTCAAGAAATTCCAATAGTGCTTGTGAACGTTCATCCCGAACTTTATCTGGATATCAATTGGGATTCTTTTCAATCCAATTATGCCAGATTCGATCATCATCATTTTTATTTTCAGTAAGCATAGCGTTTTCTGGCTCATCGTTACAAGTTTTTTCGAAAAAAATATTCCTTCAGATTGTGACGGTGGACAAACTGAAATAACCCTTGATCTAGTTTATTCTTGTCGAAATTATTAGTGTTTGGGCAGAAACTCCGTTCAAACTCAAAGACTGAGACATCGTCGGACGAAAGTTTTGTTTAGATAAATTTATAACCGACTTATTCTCTAGTGTGATGGTTTTTCTCGAGCAAGTGGTTTTCAGAGTCTTACTCACATTAGATTCTCGACTACGCTTTGAGCTTTGCTCGAAATCTTCAGTTAAAACATAGACCTTATAGGGTGATAAAATTTCTTCTGAATGTCCATGTGAGAAGTTATAATTTTTATTCGTCTTTCTGGGAGTAAGCCATTTCTGGGTGGGTGGGTGATAGCAAGTGAGTGAATTCTGTGGTTTTTGTAGACATTTGAAAAGCCTTTACTTCCGGGAAAAGAACAAATTTATTGTTTTCGAGGCAAAATTTTAAATGTGCTTGCATTTTTGACTGATCAAATAAAAACTACTCCAGAGCGTTTCCAGTGACGTGTTCAAATTCGTACGCCAGGGCGAAAAGGTCACAATCATATGCGCCAACTTGGGGATTAGTTATATGAAATTATTGTACTGTAGGAATCATGTGTGTTTGTGGTAAGTACAGCATTGTTATTTGTGTTATTAGTCCCTGTGATATTGGTAAGTTCAAACTGTCAGAAATATGAACATCTCCGGAAAAATTAGTCGACAAAACAAATTGATTGTTCCCGGTGGGATGAATGAACAGTGTGCGGTGTGGACGAAATCTTGGAAATTCCGTGTGAGAAGAAATGATCGATTGTATTGGAATTTCAGGAAAATGTTCCGCTACGATTTTCAACCCGGCGTCAATAACTTTATCACATAACATTTGGCCCGAAAGTAAAACGAATTCTCCTCATATTTCAAAGCAAACCTTCTCAACCAAAATGTTCCCTTGCCTACTGACTCAAGGGAATGGGAAATCAGCTTTTTTTCTTTCTTCTTTTTTTTTTTTTTTGGTCTTCAGGACTGAAATTTCCGTTTTTTCAAGGTACATCAAACAGTTATACAAATAGTTCAAGATATTTTAAGAAGAACATACCTGTTCAAGGATACTCAAAATCTCCTCAATGACTGCACTAAGCAATGGTAATTTTGAACGATAGGGTTCAATAATAGCTCTCATCAATGAATTTAAACTTTTGAAGCAATGAATCGTCAGGCTGTGCTGCCGACATTGGTATATTTGATGCAAGACCGTCCGGTATAATATTTTCTTGTTTGCATGTTTCAAGTAATGATAAATATCTTTTGATTTTAGCACGAAACAGATTAATTTTTTTCATTGATAGAAATGTCAATTCCTCAATCTCTGATTCGTATTTGAATGGTACAAAATCCATTGGCCCAGGATTGGGCTCAGCCCTGTTGCTTTCGCTAGACCCCAGCGTTGAGCCCAAGCCTGGTAGTTAATTTTGCTAATGTCTTCACGACGAAATTCGAGACACAGTTACTCAAGACGTTGATGACGTCGTTTTTTTTTCTGGGAAGGATCAAAAGATAGTTTAATTGACTTCTTGGATTTTGTGCAACTGTTATTCTAAAAACTATGGCTTTCAGACCAACATAAAACTTACGTCTATTTTTTCAAAAACTACCGTTGAAATTTTGGACACGAAAGTTTTCTAGAGACAGAATAATGGAAGTTATTTTGCAAGCCCACGTCATCCCACATTTATCTTCACCGTCACTCCGAGCATCCACATCATATTTTTCGGTCAAATCCGAAATTCCAATTTTTTTGAGGCTAAAACGGATTTGTACTGATACGGGATTGATGGAAACATGCAAATGTTTTTGTACATCATTATGTCAAACGCGGTTACAGCAAATGAAATAGCTAAGATTAGCAAAGATCGTCAAACCTTCACGCATAATTTTAGCAAACACAGTACAATAGATGACAGAAATCTTTTGGTGATTCACTGGCACCAAAAGTTCACTGGCATTTCAAAGTGGTGCATGAAAGTTACCAGCATATGGCGAAAAAATTTCTTCGTTTCAAACAGATATTTCCTCAGCCGCCTAATATAGCCTTTAGACGGAATAAGAATATAAGAGTATTTATTGACTTCTATTTCTGACTCCGAGAAAATGAACATTGGAGTATCTGCACGTTGTACTTTAAAAACAGCAACACTCCGGTTCATGTTGCAACATGAGTCAAGTGAATTCCATGAGGAATTATAACAGAAATGTTGATTTATACAGAAGGTGGGACATGTAAAGATTCCCATTTGGTGTACGTTGCAGAATGTAGTACGAACCATGTTTGCGGGTTATTAACATCACGCCCTGGAGGATTGAATAGAATGACAGAAGAATATCATCAAATTTATACAAAACTGATTGAATATTCTTCTTTTTCCTTTTCTTTTTTTTTTCCTCTTTTTTCTGTCTTTCTTTCTGTCTTTTTTCTTTCCTCCTGTTATAAAATACAAACTTAAAAACTAACAAAGTCATCCCATCAACATGTGGACGTTGGTTGCTCTCGTTCAAACTTTTTATTTAAATTTCTATAATTTTGAATTTTTATCACTTCCTATTTTGAACTCGACAAAGACAGGCTTACTGCCGAAATATCGATCAACCAATAAAATATCTATTAAAACCTAATCGCGCTCTTCGTCTTGACTGTTTACCTTTGTGAAGAGTTACACCAATCCTTTGATAATAATAATAATAATAATAATGATAATAATAATAATAATAATAATAATAATAATAATAATAATAATAATAATAATAATAATAATAATCCTTGCTATTAAAGGCACAAGACCTGATATTTTGTGGTAAGGGACTAATCGATTGCATCCACCCCAGTGTTCAACTGGTCCGTAATTTATCGACCCTGAAAGGATGAAAGGCAAAGTCAACCTTGGCGGATTTGGAAGTCAGAAACTAGCGACGGGCGAAATACCGCTAAGCATTTCGCCCAGTGCACTAACGATTTTGCCGGATCACCGCCTTGATAATAATAATAATAATCATAATAATAATAATAATAATAATAATAATACTAATAATGATAATAATAATGACAAGATGTTAGTGATAATGTTGTAATGATGGTATCAACTCCAGTCACCGCGGTAACATTAGCAGAACAATTATGATTAGCCGCGCCGTCGCAGCACCAATAGCTGCAGCAGTAGAGTAGTAGTAGTAGTAGTAGTAGTAGTAGTAGTAGTAGTAGTAGTAGTAGTAGTAGTAGTAGTAGTAGTGTTTTGGTTATTTATAGATTTATTCCGCTGCGCCGCAAAGATTTATCTTTGGTTTAACATTACTATATTAAGGAGGAGAAGCGAATATTAATTTTTATGTATTTCCCATGTTTAAAATTATATTATATGCTCTTTGCTTGTATTTTACGGCAACCATCAATTCGACATTGCTAGGCTACATTTGCGATATCGGGGAATATCGCATAAAGGTGATAAAAAGCTTCTTCACTCCCCGGAAGGTGATGGTCTTGGTGGTAGAGGGGAAATACCAATATCTTGTCTATTGGAAACGCTTTCTCAAATCGCAGCAATATTTCAAGCATTAACCTAAACTCTGAAAATATATCTAAAAAAGTATATTGGAAAAATATTTATGGCAATCCTCCGCAAATTGTAATAAAGATATATATGTGATGATAACTGCAACAACAACAACAGTGACAGCAGTAGTATTAGGAGCCTAAGTTTATAAGGTTGCTTATGGGTGGTCGCTCAAAATAGTGCTATCTCCCTCATCATACCCACCTTCCTTAGGAATCGATGAACACATTGAACAATGTAGTTCGTGATCCATCATCGGGAAAATAAAAACAAAACGTGATGGTCAATGTCGGAAGGCTTGCGAACATAGAATTGATTGATATCAGCTTAGCTGAGAGGAAGTTAGCAACAATAACTAGAACAACAGCATCGACGACATCATGAATATCACCAACAACATCATCAACATCATCAACTGCAAGCATAGAGTGAGTGTGGTGCTGGCGGTGGTGGTGGTGGTACTAGGAAGAAGGCATTGAAAATAACAGAAATAATACGTTGCCTGCTTAAAGAAAACTCTATTTGATATTGGAAAACGCACTCAGCGTACACATGCAAGAATAGAACCTCACGAAAAAAAATAATTTCCTTACACATTGAGACCTAAAGCAAAGGCGTTCTATTATCAATTAATTCTATGTAATTTTTTCATATAGAGGCGCAGGAGTGGCTGTTTGTTAAGTAGCTTGCTTACCCACAACATGGTCCTGGGTTCAGTCCCACTGCGTGGCGTCTTGGGAAAGTGTATTCTGCTATAGCCTCGGGCGGACCAAATCCTTGTGGGTGGATTTCGTAGACGGAAACTGGAAGAAGCCCGTCGTATATATATATATATATATATATATATATATATATGTGTGTGTGTGTGTGTGTGTGTGTGTGTGTGTGTGTGTGTGTGCATGTGGGGGGTATGTATGTGTGTGTGTGAGTGTGTGTGTGTGTATTTAAATATGTATGTATATATATATATATATATATATGTATACTTATATATATATATGTATATATATGTATTTATGTATATATGTATGTGTGTATATGTTTGTGCGTTTGTGTTTGCCCCTCCCACCGCAACATCGCTTGACAATCGATGCTGGTGCGTTTACGTTCCCGTATCATAGCGGTTTGGCAAAATAGACTGATAGAATAAATATTTGGCTTACAAAGTATAAGCTCTGGGGTCGATTTGTTTGTCTATAGGCGGTGATCTAACACGGCTGGAGTCACATGACTGAAACAAGTAAAGGAATAAGACAATAGAATACATCTCCAAATTCTTTGCAAGCATTTAGATATGTCACTTTCACATTTTGGAACAATGCCAGCAATTGTGGGGGGGGGGTCGAGTAAATGGATTACACCGACCCCGGTTCATAGCCGCTCTTTGTTTGATCAACGCCGAAAGGATGAAAGAATTAAAATCAACCTCGGTTTTACAGTTCTATATTTAAGAGTTGAGGAAATATTTACATTATTTACATTATTTACATTTGACGGATATTTGTCCTCAGCTTTTTTGTTGCATACAATTCTTATCTAAGAAAATGTTCCAAACATTTGGCCACGACTGTATATCTTTGATATTATGTTAAACTCTTGTATGTCCAAATTTTGTCAAATGCCTTTTTTCAATTTTTTTGTTTTTTTTTGTAATAATTGGTTCTTTTGGTCAAACTATCGTATCTCCAGCTGCTTCAGATGCCAAGATATCAAAAATTGTCAAAGTGTAACACAATGGTTTTGCTATGGAATGATGAAACTATTTTTCGTTTCCTGAAAAAGCAACATTTTTTTAAACTTACGACAGTTTTACATAGTAGCAACGATATGTTGCCATCTTGAATCAGTGGCCATTATTTCTAGCAGGGAGATCTTCTGCATAAAGGTTTATCATTGGGTTCTATACTTTTGTAATAGTACAATACCACTACATACTATATTACCCTGTGGGTCGTTTGCCGACTACACAGACAAACAAAAATATAGAAAACAGTTGTTCGTGAATGTAGGATGCAAAAAAAGAAAATTATGTTTTCAAGAACGTGATAAAGTCAAGAATTTAATTAATGAAAGGCATGTAGTATATACGTGCTAAAGATCACGATTTTAATTTTAAATTATATTTCTAAAATTGAATTTTGAAACTCACACGAAAGAGAATTAACGAGGCAAAGGTGCATACTGACGATGTGGTTGTTGCTGCTCATAGTTGTTATACGTGAGTGTGTATGTGTGTGTGTACATACATGTGTGTATGTAACTATGTATGTATGTGGGTTTGGGCGTACGTGTGTGTATGTATGATCGAATACGTGCGTATGTGTGTATCAATGTATGGAATGTGTGTGTGTGTGTGTGTGTGTGTGTGTGTGTGTGTGTTGAGAAATCGATAGATAAATAGACAGATAGATAAAATGTTATATATATATATATATATATATATATATATATATATATATATATATATATATATATATATATATATATATATGTATATATATACATACATATATATAAACATACACATATATATGTATATATATATACATATATATATATATATATAAACATACACACATATATATACATATATGTATATATATATATATATATATACATATATATATATATATGTATATATATATATATATATATATATATATATATATATATATATATATATATATATATATATATATATATATATATATATGTATGTATACACACACATATGTCTGTGCGTATGTGTGTGTCTGTTTTGTTTACATGTACGCAAGACGCTAGTGATTAAACAGTAATTGAATCTGAAGAACACTGTGCTGTGTATTTTCTTTTCAAAGTTCGTTCATCAAAGAAATATATATATTTGAGACGAATTATTCAAACACTGGAGAGAACCAACCAAGAACGTTTGCTAGTTAACTCTGTTACCTTATATTTAAACACAATTTGATATTCTTCGAAACAAACAATACCCTTTTTCTTTCATCCTGTAATTCTGAGTTTGGTCTTCGCGGTTTTACCCTTTGGCATTCATACTATTCCCTGAAATGGAATACTTAAGGGTTCACATTGTTTTGAATTAATTAATGCATCATCTTCTAGCTTTAACATTTTGACGATGTGGTTGTTTAGTTTTTAGAGTAACTTTCTATAGGGTAGTATGTGTTAAGGACGGAATCTGAACGGTCTAAACATAAATAGCACTTTGTCGTGTTCCAGTTGATCCGATCAATGGCACAACCTGCTCGTGAAATTAAAGAACAAATAGCTGAGCACTCCATAGGAATGCGAATCCTTAACGTGCTTCTCGGGGAGATTCTGCGTGACACTGAACTTGATAAGACAGGTGTGACTTATTTGTTACCAGTTGATTGAAATAAAGTGTCTTGTTCAAGTACACAGTGCGTCGCCGGAAATCGAACTCAGGACGCTACGACCGCGAGCCGAATAAGCTACGAAGGTAAGCCGCATGCCTTCAATGATTGAATATCTGAGCCTGATATGACCAGTTTCAAACATTTGATTTTCCGTCAGCCTCGCTAATTGGTTTGTCAAGTGTTTACTAAACGGATAACATATATATGACATCACGAATATAATGCTACATTCATAACGAAATCATTAGATTTTTAGAACTCTTTTCAATTAAGCTTTTACTTTTTTTTCGTGGTAGTGGGTGCAAAATAATTAGTCTAAATGATTAACGTTGAAGATGACATTGTCTCGGAAATTAACACTTCTAAGTTTGAAGATGGACGGTTCAGAACTCTTTTAAAAATGTAAATACTTTCTAATTAAGTTCGTACGCAATTTGCGGCTGCAGATCATCATTACTATGGCCTTTTGTATGGAAACAAATGGTCTTTAAATTTTGAAAGAAGAAAACATCTCTTTGGGTGGATATCTTCAGTCATTTCTCGAGCATCTGATACTAACATCAATAATTTCATTGGTGTTTCTTTTATCAGTAAGAAGTAGACATACTATATTTTGGGGGTTTTCTCTTTGTAAAATAGTTTCTGCTCATTTCATCCATAGAGTTAGTAAATTTAGATTAATTAAGGTTCTCAATAAATGATGTCTAGATTTAGTACAAATGTTTTGATATCAGTTTAACTTCCACCGTGGTCGACTTTGCCTTTCATCCTTCCGGGGTTAAAATAAAATTAATACAAGTTGATTTCTGTGGTCGATATAATTGAGTACCCCTTCCCTCGAAATAGCTGGTTTTGTGCTAAAATGTGAGACGAACATTAAAGAATAGCTATTGGTAATTATATCTGTTGAAGACTCGAACCCTTATTGCACAGGGTGTATGCTTTAACATTAAATGAAGATCTATGTCACTCGAAATTTAGGTATACACTAATCTCTCAACTATCACGGGCGTTACGTTCCAAAATGCCACGCGATAAGTGAACCTCCGCGAAGCAGAAACAGTACTGTACTGTATATTTATTATTTTAATAATTTGTATATGGTTATTTTATTATAAACGCAAAACAACTCCACACACTCGCCTCCCGAGTTTCGTTTTCCATACTGTATATGCGATTACCTGTTTACTCATCTACAGTACACTACGTATTTTCTTCTAATATATTTTAAATAATGTATTATACAGTGCAGTGCTGTACTATATTTTTATTTATCAATTTATAAATTTTTAGGTGTGAACATGCTTATTTTACTACAGAAGTAAATTAAAATCTAAAAAAATTAAAAAAACTTATTGGCCGCAGAAAGCCGCGATATACTGATGAGTCCGTGATATAAATTAATATACATTAGACAGAAAAATCCGCGATGTGCTAAGAACCGCGATATGGCATGCGATAAGAGATCCGCGATATGGCGTGTGATTACCGTAATCTTCGCTAGACTGCGTTTACAAATGTCTAACTCTCTCCAGTATTCCATGTATGCATTTTGGGGGATGTAATTGGTAAAAATGTCAATCCTATTATGAGTGTTTAGATTGGAATATTTCAGTGGCCTTCATAAACATATTCTTTATTTTACCATTGTGATTTTCCGTCGTTACCTTTAACAGAGTTTGACATCAGAAGATGGTTTGGTTACGTTTCAGTCTGCCATAAATGACTTGTTTTCGTCTGCTCTGTCAGATTGAGAGTTGCTTGAGATGTCTGAAACTTTTAATAGATTTACCTTTCAAGAACAAACTGGAAAGAATTGCTATGTTTTTAGAGTTAATGTTTCTAGTGAGATCAAACAGTTTTTTTTCTGTCGGCGTTGTTAATTGGTCTGTGAGGTGTTTACTAGATATGAAACGAAACATGATTGCTGCAAGATCGTTTTCATTTAAAGACATAATAGTTGCCCCAGTTATCCGTTGAGTAAAATTTTCAATTCTGGATTTATATCCTGACTATGTAGTCTCTATAGTGAATAACTTTTCTACTCTAGGTACAAGGCTCGAAGGTTTTGGGTAGGTGAGCAGTCGATTAGATTAAACACCAGTACGTAACTGGTACCTAATTTATCGACCCCAAACGGATGACAGGCAAGGTCGACCTCGGCGGAATTTGAACTAAGAACGTAAAGGCAGACGAAATACCGATAAGTATTTCGCCCGGAGCGTTAACATTTCTTATTTCTTTACTGCCCACAAGGGGCTACACACAGAGGGGACAAACAAGGACAGACAAAGGGATTAAATCGATTACATTTACTCCAGTGCGTAACTGGCACTTATTTAGTCGACCCCGAAAGGATGAAAGGCAAAGTCAACCTCGGCGGAATTTGAACTCAGAACATAGCGGCAGACGAAATACCGCTAAGTATTTCGCCCGGCATGCTAACGTTTCCTATTTCATTACTGCCCACAGGGGGCTACACACAGAGGGTACAAACAAGGACAGAGAAACGGATTAAGTTGATTACATCGGCTTGAGTGCGTAACTGGCACTTATTTAATCGGCCCTGAAAGGATGAAAGGCAAAGTCGACCTCGGCGGAATTTGAACTCAGAACGTAGCGGGAGACGAAATACCGCTAAGCATTTCGCCCGGCATGCTAACGTTTCCTATTTCATTACTGCCCACAGGGGGCTACACACAGAGGGTACAAACAAGGACAGAGAAACGGATTAAGTTGATTACATCGGTTTCAGTGCGTAACTGGCACTTATTTAATCGGTCCTGAAAGGATGAAAGGCAAAGTCGACCTCGGCGGAATTTGAACTCAGAACGTAGCGGGAGACGAAATACCGCTAAGCATTTCGCCCGGCGTGCTAACGTTTCTTATTTCTTTATTGCCCACAAGGGGCTAAACATAGAGGTCACAAACTAGGACAGACAAAAGCGTGCTAACGTTTCTGCCAGCTCACCGTCTTCCTTTTGTGAATGACAGTAGAAGATTTGTATGAGGAAAATGCTGTTTCTAAATTAGGATCAACAAGCACAAGTTGATATATTACCTGTAACTAACCAGCAGATGATTAATTAGTCTACAGTGCTCAGGAGCAACTCCATACTTTTAGAATGTAGTATAGAGTAGAAAATTATATTTCCTTTTCTTACAATATAGCTACACACGCACGGACGCAAGCATGCATAGAGACAAACAGACATATACACGCACACACATGCACGCAAGTATATCGTGCGCGTTTTCGTATTTCCAGCATTCAGAATGATGCATATTCTATTGAATAATATAATCGTATTTCAAATATATTTGTGTTTCTTTTTTGTTGCATGACAACATTTCGTATTGCAGGTGAATCCCTAGCATGTTTTGAACATTACTGGGATCAAACACAAAGTATAACTTCCAATGAAAAGAATTCAATGAGGGTACTTGGTGGATTTCTTTGGTCTTTCATCTTCCTGTGTCACTATAGCAGCTTGGAGATACACACACGAGTATTATATCAATAACTCTTCCAATTATTTAATACATTGAAAGACAAATGTTTGAAGAAGTATGAACGTTAATGTTTAGCTTCGACTTCATAGTGATTGGGAAAACCCACAATAACTGTTTGAAAAATATTCAAGTTTACCTAATGAAATGGATTGATATACTAATTAAGACAGTTTAGAATAATAAATGGATGCTTTAAGAATATAAAGCAAGGGTCGCGAAAGTGGTCCATATCGATCCCGACTATTTAAGGAGTCGATAAATACACATCGATTTTATTATTATTATCATTATTATTATTATTATCATCATCATCATCATCATCATCATCATCATCATCATCATCATCATCATCATCATCATCATCATCATCATCATCATCATCATCATCATCATCATCATCATCATCATCATCGTCATTGTCATCATCATTGCCTTTGCACAGCTCCTAACGTTGGAGATGTACTACGGTGTCAGCTGTTCACTACCAGTGAACTAAGGTAACATCCCATATTTTTCGAGTAACATCCGGAGTATTCGAGCGGTTCCAACTGCTTTACCTCCCAAGCTAACCTGTCGTATCTATCGACGTTTCTTTCTTCTTTATCGCATACCTTGTTGTCAGCTGGGTATTCTATATCTATGATCAAGCATAGTTTGGTTTATTGTTGTTACTATTATTATTATTATTACTATCATTATTTATTTATTTATTTATTTTCTTGTAGATGCCTGGGGATTGATGAGGAGTCAAATTAGATGCAGTTGTTTGGCTACAGATGGCGGATCGCCGTTGTCTTGAGGAACAGTGTGGCGTTGATAGCTTTGTGAGTTGCTTTTCTGCAACTGGCGCTCATGCATCTGCTCACATTTTGCACATACGGGGTTTTGGCTCTGGTGAACAGAGCTGATTGCTTGTGTACGAACAGATTCATACTGGCAGCTTATCTATAAAGGTTTGTATCACTGAAACTCTCCTTTTTTGATTTTGATTTGGAAATCCAGCAAAGATATGGTCCCGGCGTTCAACTTCAAATTTGATGTAGCTATCGACTCTGTTGAAATTTTGTATGGCGATCGCCTCCTCCCGGGAGTAATTTCACTGTTAACTTCGCTTGAACATTAATTATTTGTAATATGGTGTGGAAATTTTCTTCGCTCCAAACTGCGACCTGGTTGCTGTACATTTGTGAAATGCAGTGCAACAACGTTGTCACTGGCCCGAATGCCTTGTAGTGTAGATCGACGAAAATTTTGATATCATATTAAAAGCAATAAAGGTTTAAATAGCGTTAGCAGTGTTTGTGTTATTCTGAGTGGCTAACTTGTCTTTTCGATGCTACACTGGTGAAAAATAAACTATTATTCCTTTCATATCTTCGGGGAAAGGAACACTATAATGATCCCTGTACTTGAATTTATATTTAGATTGTCAACTGCCGAAAAACGGAAAGCAGAATTTGTCCACAGTATGATTTCAATTTTGAACGAATTGAACAGGAACAAATGCAGCAATGCCTTTCGGTCAATAATCAATCGAGTCATCGATTTCACAATCTAGCCCCTTCAAGCCTAAGTTGTGTTTTGTTAGACATAGATTTCCACTCATACATTTCATTCATTAACCAACTACAAGCTTTTCCTTACACACCATCGTTGAGCTGACAGAATCGTTCATGCACAGGGAAAATACTTAACTGCATTTCCTCTGTTTTCACGCGTTGAGTTCAAATAACTACGAGGTCGACTTTTTCTTTCATCCTTTGGAGATTGATAAAATAAGTACCAATTGAGATCTTAGATTGGTGTAATCGAATTACTTCCTACCCGGAAATTGTTGGTCTTGCGCCGGAATTTGAAATCAATATTTGTGAAAATTTATACATTAGTAATTTATTTTTTTCTTTCTTTATTTTTTTTTTTTTGCAAGTCTAAATAATTGAGGTAAAAGATCAATTTATGAATCGGTCAAAAATATACTTGACAATACGATCAGGTACTCGGTTTCTATTAACTTAGTCGACGAAAGATGATAGGATTCTGAATGTGAATAGAACTAATTCTCATCCAGGCAGCATTTTAAAATAAAATCAACTCACAAATTGCTTGATAAATCCTGCCCACACTCTTCGTATTCGAGTTGAAGTAGTTAAGATTTTTTTTTATATCGTGGTGCTCCGTCGGTTACGACGACGAGGGTTCCAGTTGATCTGATTAACGGAACAGTCTGCTCGTGAAATAAACGTGCAAGTGGCTGAGCACTCCACAGACGCGTTTACCCTTAACGTAATTCTCGGGGAGATTCAGTGTGACAAGGCCGGCCCTTTGAAATACAGGTACAACAGAAACAAGAAGAAAGAGTGAGAGAAAGTTGTGGTGAAAGAGTATACAGGGTTCTCCACCACCCCCTACCGGAGCCTCGTGGAGCTTTAGTTGTTTTCGCTCAATAAACACACATAACGGCCGATCTGGGAATCGCAACAGCGATCCTACGACCGCGAGTCCGCTGCCCTAACCACTGGGCCATTGCACCTCCACAGCTGAGACTACTATAAGAGCTTAATATGAAACAGTGTACATAAGATATTGAGATACCAGAATTGTTGCCACGCCGGGCGAAATACTTAGCGGCATTTCGTCTGCCTTTACGATCTGAGTTCAAACTCAACCGAGGTCAACTTTCATTCTTTCGTGCTTAATAAAATAAGTACCAGGTGAAAACTGGTGTCGATCTAATCGACTTACCACTCATTCGAAATTGCTGGTTTGGGCCAAAATTTAAAAATCAATATGAAATAATCTATACTTTGCAGTCTTTCGTATACACTACGCATTCAGGTATAAATTCGATTATAAATAGTTCGATCTGAAATAATCTTCGATTATCTAAGTTATATTTTTCGTACTTAAATAGGTGCAGGAGTGGCGGTGTGGTAAGTAGCTTTCTTAACACCCACATGGTTACAGGTTCAGTCCCATTGCGTAGCACTTTGGACAAGTGTCTTCTACTATAGCCGCGGGCCAACCAAAGCCTTGTGAGTAGATTTGGTAGACAGAAACTGAAAGGCGGCGAGCTGGCAGAAACGTTAGCACGCCGGGCAAAATGCTTAGCGGTTTTTCGTCTGTCTCTACGTTCTGAGTTCAAATTTCGCCGAGGTCGACTTTGCCTTTTATCCTTCCGGGGTAGATAAATTAAGTACCAGTTACACACTGGGGTCGTTGTAATCAGCTCAATCTGTTTCTCCTTGTTTATCCTCTCTGTTTAGCCCCTTGTGGGCAATAAAGAAATAAGAAACTTAAAGAAGCCCGCTTTATATATATATATATATATATATATATATATATATATATACATAAACGTGTATGTGTATCTGTGTTTGTCCTCCTACCGTTGCTTGACAACCGATGTTGGTGCGTTTACATTCCTACTTCCTAGCGGTTCGGCAAAAAGGACGCCGATAGAATAAGTAGTAAACTTACAAAGAATAAGTCCTGGGGCGAGAGCTGGGGGCGACCTCAATTTCTTCGACTAAATACGGTGTGCCAGCATACCCGCAGTTAAATAACTGAAACAAGTAAAAGAATAAAAGAATTAATCGGGTGGATTTCAAAGGAGAGGGCAAATCCTGTGTAACCTGAAACAATACAGAATATGCACGTCTTGTGCATTCTGAACAAACGACCAATGGTTAAGAGGAAGAAAGAACCAACAAGTTGACTGTTTTACAGTATGACTGCTCTTGTTTCTTTAAATATCTTTCGTATATTATCTAGCATGTTTTATTTTCTTCATCTCCTAATATGTAACAGACGAGTGACTGGTTTCAAATAGGAAATATGAAATGATTTATGTTTCGTTTAAATTAATAAACATTATTTATCACTCCAACACAATGACAGAGATTTTCCTGTTAGTGACGTTGGTGAAGCCGGCGCATTCTTCTTGGTGTGGACGCTTTGCTAGTCATGGCGGCAGCGGAGTGATTTTGATAACACTTGCGCTGGTGACTGTGTGTGTGTTTGTGAGTGTGTGCATGTGTGTGTGTGCATGTGTTGTGTGTGTGTGTGTGTGAATGTCTGTGTGTTTCAGCTAATGATGGTGGAGTTGGTGGCGGGGTGGCATACATTTTCGTTAATGCTGGTCATGGAGCATATTTGTGATAATGTTGTTGTTGTTGATGTTGCTGTTGGTGTTGGTGGTTTGTGCTAGATGTAGTACTGGTGATGACGTTTGTGGTACGGCATATGTTTGAGGTAATGGTCGTAGTGGTGGTGGTATTGCTGGCGTATATTTAAGATATTGGTTGTGGTGGAGGATGGGGTGGCTCATAAATGTGTTAACGCTTGGTATGGTGGCGTTGGTGTATATTTGCGGCAATGGTGGTTATGGTGGTGGTGGTTATGGTAGTGGTGGTATTCGTATTAGATATAATGGTGGTGGTGGTGGTGGTGTGGCGGTCGTGAGGTAGTGCGTTTGAAGAAACGGTGCCGTGGTATGTGTTTGTAAATGTAGTGGTTTGTTTAGCGTTGTTGGTTCTGAATGTTATTGGCGGGAGTGGAGAGAGGTTGGAGGGTCCGTCACAGATTTTTACTTCCCTTTGCAGTCAATATTGTTGTTAATGATGGCGCTGGTCGTCTAAATATTAAGAGTGGTGATGTTGGTGGTGGTGGTGGTGGTGGTGGTGGTATGGCAATGGTGGTGTTGAAGATAGTGGAGGTGATAGTGGTGATGGTAATGGTAGTCGTGTGGTGGTGGTGGTGATGGTGGTGACGATGGTGGTGGTTGTGGTTTTGATGGGGCTGATAGTTTTGATAGAGGTGATGGTGGCAGTGGTTTTAGTGGTAATGGTGGTAGTGGCGATAAAAGTGATTATGGTGATGTCGCCGGTGGCAGTGGTTGTGGTGGTGATAGTGGTGGTGGTGGTGGTGGTGATAACTGTCGTAGTGGTTGTGGTGTTTATGGTGGTGATGATAGTCATGGTGTTGGTAATGGCGTTGGTGGTTGTGGCGATGAGGGTCGTAAAGGTGGTGGTGGTGATAGTGGTGATGGTAGTGGTGGTGGTGGTTGTGGTGTTGGTGGTGGTAATGGTGGTGGTGATGGCGGTAATAGTGATGGAAATGCTGGCGGAAGTGAGGGTGGTTGTTGTCTGGGTCGATGCAGTGTGATAGTAGTAGTATTTCTAAGAACGTTGATGTGGACGCTAGTTTCGTTTATTTTCGTTGTACTCGGCTTCACCCTTACGACATACTTGATCGGATTTAGAAGAATTTATTTGTAATTGCAATCCTTTTGCATGTTGCTGTTGTTGTTGTTGTTGTGGTGATTGTTGTTGTTGTTGTTGATTATGATGATGGCAATGACGACGATGAAGATGACTACGAGAACGATGACGACGACGACGATGAATATGATTATGATGATGGGGTAGAAGATGACGAGTAAGAGGTGGCGCATGATGATGTTGGTGATGCTGCTGGTGCAGCTGATGATGGTTATAACAATGATATTGTAACGTCGATGCCGACCACGACGACGACGACGACGACGACAATGACGATGACGATGACGATGACGATGACGATGACGATGATGATGATGATGATTATAATGATTATGAGGATTATGATGATGATGATGATGATGATGATTATAATGATGATGATGATGAGAACCATGATGGAACGTGATGTCATTTGCTTTGAATACATTCTATCATTTAAACTATGCCACTCATCTTACTTTACTTTATTGTCATTTCTGCTGCTGCTGCTGCTGCTACTGCTGCTGCTGCTACTGCTGCTGCTGCTACTGCTGCTGCTGCTACTGCTGCTGCTGCCACTGCTGCTGCTGCTGTTGACGGTAGTGACTTAGACAATACCGGTGATAATATTCATATTGTCGGATGATACTCTATTACCTTTGATAATAATGAATAGAGTAAAGAAGTTGTTGTTGTTGCTGTTGTTGTTGTTGTTGTTGTTGTTGTTGTTGTTGTTGTTGTTGTTGATGCTGAGGTTGATATTAGACGTACGAGTTGGTATTGCTTTATGATAAAATCATAGCAAAATTGGTTGTATATGCTGGTGAGGATAATGATGTTGTTGGTATTTAAGGACGATAATGAAGGTGGTGGTGTTCAAGCATTGTGTTGGTGGTGGTACCGGTGGCGGTGGTCTTACAGAAGTTATAGTTGTTTCTTCTGTTTTCTACGCTAATGATTATCGTGTCATTAAGATAACAGTTGTTGCGGAGATGTTGGCTATATTGGATGCGGTTATCTTGATTGAGCTGGTGATAACGACAGTTGTATGAGACGTCGTAGCTATTGTGGTGGCGATAATGGAGGTCGGTGTCCTGATGTCAATGATAATAATATGAGTAAATTATTGAAAGCAATGCATTGACGTAGTTAGAGGTGAAAATGTTAATAGTAGTGTTGGACAGGGAATGTTTCTGATGGAAGTCAGGCTATGACGTTCAGTGCTGCCCGTTTGCAATAATTTTAAGAGTAAGATAAACTAGTAGAAAAATTATATTTCGGGTGCAAAGCCCATCCTCAGAAGGAAGATGAGCAATTACGCCTGAAATATAAAGGTTTTTGTAAAACCTTCTGCATTGTTAGAAGACTTCTTATTTTCCTTCTTTTTTCTTTGATCGGTACAACAATGTTTCAAGCAAACTATACCACGTTTTTATCATAACTAATGTGTACATACTTCCGTGTAGTTACTTTGTCTCTTTTATGGTTTTGATCACTAGTAAATATTTTCCGAGTCATATAAGCTCACAGGACCGGTTTCCAGGTTGCTCCACTAGACGGAATTCCGCTGCGTCGCCAAGGTACTGATTTTTTGCCACCTACGAGGACTGGAACAACGTGAAATGAATTGTTCAAAATACAACGCATCGTCTGTTCCAGGAATTGAAACCGCAATCTTACGGCCAGGAATGCAACTCCTTAACCACTAAACCATGCACCTCCACTTGTGATCATTGGATTTTTATTAACATAAAAATGTAATTATCGTCAATGTTAATTACACTCTAGAGAGCCTTGATCATGCATATCCAAGATGCTTTACTCGTGAACAGGCGATCATTTCAAGCCATGAGCAGTCGATTCTAAGTACGGAAAAATAGCCGTTTCAAATATATTTGATCCTAAAATGTATTACATAATATGTCTTTTGTTCCTAAAGGAATTGAAGCGTGTATACTTTAAGATAAATGTGGAGCTATTTCTAAAGACCAGTTATGATTTTGCTTTATCTCCAGGGCACCACCAACTTAAAATGATTAAGAACCTCGGCCAGAGTCCTTGCGCAATTTCAACGAGAAGAGAATAACCATCTCTCATTTGGTTCAAACTATATAACTATTCTTAACACAAAAACTTTCGACCAATTCTACTTCCAAGAAATAATGAAAGATTTATCGTTAGATTTATATAAATTATTGTGAAGGTAACATTTTTGAGTTTTCATTACTGTAGCTTGTAATTCAATGTGTAATAGTAATGTCAGAAGATGTCACTGTGATAGCTGTAGTTTATATTTCTTGTAAACCTAAACACATAAATTTAGGTGTTCGGCATCACTTCAATTTCCGCAGGTTTCTTCACCAGTCACCTAATACATCCTGTAAAATATCACCGCTATTCTATTTCTGGTCGTTGGGGAAATCAGAAATGATCTATGATTTTTGCAGACATTCACCATTTGCGACATAAATTGTTGAGTACCATTATAGAACTCACCAGAATTCATAGAACACCGGACGTGCTTTTACATTTTTAAGTTGAATTTCTACCACTGCCACCAACATCGTCATTCATCTTTTTTTCCGTATTTGATAAACTAAATACCAGTAAAGTAGTAGAGTTGACTAAATCGATAATTCTCTGCAAAATATTTGTGAAATAATATGTATGTTAGAAATCAATAATAAATATTCAGTTAATGGTACTACTGTTAATACAGTGCGTTTGAAAAAGGCGGAGAATTGCCCGATCTGTGAGCACGCCGGACTAAATTATTAGCGGTGTTTCCTCCGGCATTATTTCTGAGTTCACTCGCCACCCTAAGCAGATTTTATCCTTTCGGTATCGCTAAGATAACTAGCTGTTGATCATCAGAATTGAATAAATCGATAAGCGCTCCTTCTACATACCTTGCGCGAATAATGAATATATAGCCGTAGGTGTGGCTGATCTGTAAGAAGCTTGCTTCCCAACCAAATGGTTCCGGGTTCAATCTCATCGCTAATGTTAGGGTTTATACAATAATCCCTCGTCATATCGTGGCTCACTTATCGCCGTTTGTTTTTTAAGCTTACGTCGATTCCTCCATGGTGTTGTTTTGCATTTATAATAAAATGAATACATACAAATTGGCAGAAATGTTCGCACGCCAGCCGAAATGCTATTTTGTCTGTCTTTACTTTCTGAGTTCAAATTCCGCCGATGTCAACTTTGCCTTTCATCCTTTCGCGGTCGATAAATTAAGTATCGGTTGCGTACTGTGATCGATCTAATCGACTGGCCCCATTTCCAAAAAATTGTGCCTAGAATAGAAATAAATATATACAAATTATAAAAATAATGGAAAAAATATATACACTACAGTACTGTTTCTGCTTCGTGGATTTTCTAAACCCGGTTCGGGGCGGGTTTAGAACGTAAACCCACGATAATCGTGGGATTACCGTACGATGTTGATGGATCCTAGTGTCCTGACGAATTGTACAATGTTATATAATTGGATTTGTAAATAGAATTTTCTTTAATAATTAGAATTGCGTATAAGTTCTTGCTTAGTGGTTTTAAGATTCTAATAATAAAAAACCAGTGCATGTGTATCATATCTGAGAACGCTTTCTAGCGCTTTTTCTATGGCACAATATTGCTTCTTATACGCTTTTAAACATTCTGTATCAAAAAAATTGAGTGTTATAAGAAATGTGATATGATTAATTAACCTAAGAATTGGCGTTGAAATGAGAGGGCTAGATGGATTCTTTTCAAAGACCAGTTCACTGTAAAATGTCACATTGCCAGGCGTAATATCTATAAGAATATAGTTCACCATTTAAACCAGTGGTTAAAAATGGGGTCCATATGGCCCATGAGCTTCTGTTTAAGGTTTTGTTGTTAAAACTTGTGTGCGATAAATCGGTTATGCTTCTACACTACAGAAAATGTTTTAACAAATCTTTTATACAATTTCTAATAACATTTAATCATAAAAATATACGTAATGGAATTCCAGTAGTGTAAAAGAGGAACCGAAAAGATCCACAGGTAAAAACGGCAGAACGTATTGCATTAGACAATGTACAGATAGTTCTGCTCACAGAACTGAAATGTAATTTTTTTCAGAATATGAGGTATGGAGTGTGTTGTATATTCGTCCACAATACCAGCCAGAAGATCAATGGATGTTGTGTGTAAAATCTTTCGGCTGTAACATAAGAAATAAGGAGATAAAAAATGTGTGGAGGAGTAGTAGTAAAAGGTAGGGGTTGATGATTTGCAAGACTTGTAACACTTTTGGCGAGAATGTTGAGATCAAATACAATCAAGGTCATTCGGTTCAGGCGTAAATAAGGTGGAAGATGAAAAGGGAGCGGACGGTTGTTGACAAGAGATTCGGGCTACGAAATCAGCATGAGTAGGAAGTAAGGAGTGGACCCCGATCATCTTGCCAAGAATAATTAGAACTCTTTGAAAAAAAAATAAATAAATGTCTACTGGGAAATAACACAAATAGTTATAAAGAATGAAAACAGTTGGCTGAAGGCAACAAATGAATACCAGCAATGGAAACTGAGAGTAATGCAAATAAATGAGTTAAAGGGCCGTATTAAAACCCTATCAACTGTGAAGAGATATTGATTTCATATTTTCGTACAAGGCCAGAAATTTGCATGGGGGAGGTAAGTCGATTACATCGACACTAGTGCTCCAGCGTTACTTTTTTTTATAAACTCGGAAAGGATGAAAGGCAAAAGTGACTTCAGCTGAATTTGATCTCAGGATGTGAAAACGGACGAAATGCCACTAAGCGTTTCGTCCGGCGTGTTAACGATTCTGTCAACACGTCGCCTTATCTTTAAAGATAGATTGCAGGTAGGACGCTATTTACATGTGTGCTTGTAGAGTATAAGAAGGAGTATAAATGGCGTTCATATTAGCAATTAAGAAATACATCTGGAATAAGCACCAAATCGGTACTGACAGAGCTGAACAGAACGTCTGGTATTATATGTCCTGCATTTCTTGACTTGGAGTTCAAACCCCAGTGATATCACCTTTCTTTGCCTTCCATTATTCTATCTTAGAGATGCGTATTCTTATTCAAGATGGAGACGAGTGCCAACGTTTTCATGTAGCAGGCTTGATAATCGTAGAGAGATTTCTCAGTACATGAAACAATGAAGAGACTTGTTAACCCACAAATAAAGAATACACACACACAAAGATACACGCACACACACACACACACACACACACACACACACACACGTACATACACATATGTACACAGATGCATATACACTCATACATGCATATATATCTATATGCATTTAGCATGATTCAGGAAGATGTCAGTTGTGTTTAGATAGCAAGCCTCCGTGTATTCTACGATGGCGTGAGTAAGTCAGATTTTTTTTTAGGCTGAACCCACGACAGAGAGGGATATAAAATTTAAATACGAGTTTGCGGTAAGGAGTAATTGGACGATAAAGTAACGTTGAAAAACAAATAAAACGAACAAAAACACTTTGAAATCGATGAAAGAGGTTCTATAGAACGGTTAAATTACTCTTACATCAACAGAAAAATAGGATTTAAAGCTGTTGATTTATACCTGAAAGTAGGTTAGACGCTAAGATAGAAAATGTTGTAATAAAGAAAGGAAAACCCTTAGATAAATCAGTTTCGTAGACTATTATATCAATACTTATAGGGTGGTTGGAAGTAATAAATATGGCAAAATCCTATTAATCAGAAGTAGTAAACAAGTGAATTGAAGATGAGCAGTAAAAATATGGCCGCAGTTGTGGATATTTTAATGTTCAAGAATATATTATAAAGTTAGGTAGTTAGGAAAGCTAAACATATATGCAATTTTTATTATGTGTACACATAAATAATTAGACGATTTTAGGCAAACATATGGGCTTTTACGCAAATAAGTAAATATACATATCAGATTACGTTCAGATAATATATATGAATGTTTACGCATTTGTCAAAAGCGAAGAAGGTAGTAAAAAAATGAAAGCGTTTCTCTTTAAAATCATACAAATCGTAATAAATCATAACAATCTCATATATACATACGTCAGAAATAATTTATATGCATATAGATGCAGGAATGGGCGTGAGGTAAGTAGCTTGATTACCGACCACATGGGTCCTGGTTCAGTTCCACTGCGTGGCACCTTGGGCAAGTGTCTTCAACTATAGCCTCAGGCCGACCAAAGCCTTGAGTGGATTTGGTAGAGAGAAACTGAAAAGAAGCCCGTCGTATATGTATATATATATATATATATATATATATATATATATATATATATATATATACGTATAATAAGGGATGACCATTAAGTGGATATCCAATATGGTCATCCCTTCTTAAACGCATTTAATACAACTTTTCTGAATTTTCAGATTTTTGTTATATGCTAGGCCACCGGTTTTTAAATTGATGTTAATTAAAATAATATTCAATTTATCACCCTCAGTATATATATATATATATATATATATATATATATATATATATATATATATATATATATATATATATATATATATATACTGAGGGTGATAAATTGAATATTATTTTAATTAAAATACATATATATATATATATATATATATATATATATATATATATATATATGTATATATATATATATATATATATATGCATGTATGTATGTGTGTATGTATGTATGTAACTCTGTTTGCTGGTGTGTCTGTGCTTGTCCCTCAAACATCGCATGCCAACCGATGCTGGTGTGCTTACGTACCCGTAACTTAGCGGTCCGGCAGAAGTCACCGATAGAGTAAGTAGTAGACTTACAGAGAATAAGTCCTGTGATCGACTTGCTCTACTAAAGGCGGTGCTCCAGTATAGCCGCAGTCAAATGACTAAAACAAGTAAAAGAATAAAAGAATATGTGCATATACACGCACGCAAACACAGATATTTGTATGCATTATATCATATGTATACAGACGTATATATGTAAATGTGTGTTTGTGTGTATATATTAAATTTGATGATAAACATATAGTAGTCTGCCGGTAAAGTACGTTAGAGTTTTTGGGGTATGTAATTAATGGCTTAGAGATTTTTGGGTATGTAATTAATGGCTTTTTGGGGTATGTAATTGATGGTTTAGAGTTCTTTGAGTATGTAATTAAACGGAGACAGAAAATGGAAGATACCAGAATCTTTATTGATAGCTGCAATCGTTTCGACCCATCTAGCGAGTGTAATACTTCGCAACTGATTTTGGTGTATACCTCGGTTTAGATGTGTTTCCTCAGGTGATTTCAAGAGTTATGTCGTTAAAATAATCTCCGTCTCACACAACTTATTACTGCATGTTATGTTCTTGGTCTTAATATATAGAAATGGCAAATTGAGGGACACTGTTTCATTCTTCTAGAAGATCATTAACAAAGATCAGATAGAAAAAGAAACAATTACAAGATACAGCGAAAAACATATTACATGTGTCATAATTGATCCACCTGGAGTTAATTAATTCCAACCTCACTAAGCTTTAGCACATCAGCAAATGTCCTATATGCTGTTTCTGTTTTTATATTTAAGAATAACTGTAGGTAGTGTGCTAAGAATGCCTGAGTCTGGCTCCGGAGTCGATGAAAAGTGATACATTTTCACATGTGTCGTCCAAGAGGAGAATGCTTTCCTGAAATAAATTCTGCGACATATCTTCACTCATCCAAGCATATTAGAACGTCTTAGAAATGATTGCTATATCTATCTATCTATCTATCTGTGTGTCTGTCTGTCTGTCTCTGCCCCTCCGTCTCTGTCTGTCTCTCTGTCCCCCATCTCTCTCTCTCTCTCTCTCTCTCTCTCTCTCTCTGTATATATATATATATATATATATATATATATATATATATATATATATATATATATATATATATATATATATATTTATATATGTTTCTGACTCTCTTTGATTCTTTAAATGTGCTAGCTTCCTGGTAATTAATCGATATTAATTAATATGATTTTTTACCCTATTTTTTAATAATATTTTTAAAATAATGTTTTTAATAATATATATATATATATATGTGTGTGTGTGTGTGTGTGTGTGTGTGTGTGTGTGTGTGTGTGTGTGTGTGTGTGTGTTTGTGTATGTACGTATATGGACATAGAAAGGGAGAAAGAAAGAGAGAGAGAGAGGTGTGTGTGTGCGCTTGTATAATCAGGAACAAGGTCGTAGTGTTCAAAAGAACGTATGAACCAAATCTTCATAACACGTGATGGAAGGCAGGGACTGTCAATATTATGTTAATGTTTCCCATGCCCAGGAAAAAATATCGGACATTGTCAATCTTCTAATTCATATATTTAGTTTTGTTTCTCTATATTTTGTTCTATATAAACACACAAGATATCGTGTACAAAATTGAACATACATGCACCAAGTCTAGTCGTCATATCCATATATTTATATCTTTTTTTTAAACTCCAAAAAATATGCATCGCCCTATTCCCTTTCTTATTATGTTTCTATGCCCCAAAATATTTCTCGTCTGATTCGAAAACTAGTTTTGATTCCCACAGCAAGCTCTTGAGAATTTGCTTTTACTGACAAAGGAAATTATATTCTACATTTACATTCTTTTATTCTATAAATTCCTTCATCACTTAAAATAGCCAAATCTCCCCAATCCGCCACACACGACAAAACTACCAACACACAGATGTACAAAGAGATAAATTCACCACCAAGTTTCGTCTTTTTCAACATTCATATATTCTCTCACTTTATCTGAGCTTTGATAAGTGAATTTAGCTTGAAATTCTAAATTCCATAGCTAGCTGGTAACTAAGACAACAAAAACACTTCGAATTTTGTTTCGTTTCTTCCTTTATTCCATTTTCCCAAATCAGCGTTCACAACATCCACGCACAGATGCACCAACGCATATTTAACCGCTCTTGACTTTGTCGATTGTCCATTGCTAAATAAAATCTTTTAAGCAAACTACCAGCAACAAAGATTTTCATGTCAGTTGCGGATTTAATAAAAACCCACCTGCTTTCTACTTGAGCTCACGCAAACAAGGACATACATACATATATACATATGAATGAAACTAGGATTTACATTAGAAACCTGCTCCTTCTCTATTGACAAGAAATCTTGAAATAAAACTAAATAACGACATACATACATACAAACATAAATACATACTTATATACGTAACGCAAATCCTTAATTCATGCGCTACAAAAGATCATGATATCTGGGACTATAAAAATATGCAAGACCTTACGATTTTGATGGATGAAGTTTAGCACAAGATGCTTTTTTTCAAAACCTCGTTAGCAAGTAGGTGGCCGATCGAAAATTATTCTAAAGTAAAAAGAGACAAAGCACACATATATATGTAGGTACGCATAACTACGTACACAAGCTCATATTTTCCACTAAGGCGCGTCCAAGTAAATACCAATTTAATATCCTTTTGATATGACCTGCAAGGAACGAAATAAGCAAAAAGGGAAACTACTAATCCTCGTTTCTTGACAAAATGGGAACATATTATCAGACACTGCGTTTGGTTGCTGTAATTTTGCTCATTGAAAAGATATTGTAAATACGAAACCTTTTTGTTGATATCTACGATTAAAAGCCTTGTTAATACAATCCACTTCTAGTACTCACGTTTTACACCATACAGTCACAGAATAATTGCCTTCTGAATTCCTACACCTTTAGAGTCTCACACAGGTGTTTGATTCAAGCTTGACTTGATTCTTGATGCGGTGCAGATTGCTCTTCCCAGAGCTAAGTCCTTCATACAGATTCGATTTCAGAATTACATTCCAAAGCTTCAAATGGAACTTGACGTCTCATTTCCTAATATTTCAAGGGAGCTATCGCATTAAAATCCAATAAGAATACCGATTGTTAAAGCAACGTATTATCATAAAGGCGAGAAGAAAAAAAAAACAAAATTAAATTAATTTAAGATTTCCTCCTTGTAAATATGAATATTATTAATTTACAGCGCGCCCATATCCGTCAACGAGGATACATGCACCTACAAACATACAGAGGTAAGCACGCATTTAAGCACACACGCGCACGCGCACGAACACACACACACACACACACACACGCACACACACACGTACATATGTACAGAAACAAGTATAAATATAATCTATATGGAAGTATGATTGCATTTATGTAAATATGTAAATATGAATATGTTAATAAATATATGATTTAAGATATTTAATTTTAACGCTAGATTCTCAGGATGCATGTGATAATATTTGTTATATGCTTCTAAAAATTACTTGAATAGATTGTATAAGTTTATCTTTTCTAACTATAATTTTATCTATCTATCTTTCTATCGATCTATATATCTATCTATCTATCTATATCTATTTATCTATCTATCTAGCTATCTACCTCTTCGTCAATGTATGAATATGTATTCATGTGTAACTTGCTCCCTCCTAATAGTCCCTCTGTTTATATATATGTATATGTATATATATATATATATATATATATATATATATATATATGTGTGTGTGTGTGTGTGTGTGTGTGTGTGTGTGTGTGTGTGTGTGTGTGTGTGTGTATGTATGTATATACATACATATACATATATATGTGTCTGTGTATTTGTACCTTTGTGTGATTATATATGAAGGCACCTATTCACATGCATACAAGCATATACATATAAACATATATATATATATATATATATATATATATATATATATATATATATATATATATATATATGTATGTGTGTGTGTGTGTGTTTGTGTGTGTGTGTGTGTCTTCATACATATAAATACCAGTATTTCTCTTTGATTCTCCTTATATGCAAGCAAATTGTGCAAGGTGTGCGTGATATTCATTATTACAACGAATATTGTTGATGATAGCATTCAAATATTATGTCTTTATTACATATTCTCCAATACTTTTAAAATTGTTTTTCACTCATCCGACTTTTATTTACATGAAATCCTATAGATATGACAGAATTACGCCATTTTTGATTTTCATTAAAGTCACTTCATTTTCTTAGCATATTCCTTTTACGTCCTTTTCTTTCCGGTTCTTTCCGCATAATATAAATTCATATTGTCCACTTCTAAATATTACTAAATACGGCATGTTTATGGTAATAATTTTTTCTTGAGAAATGCAATTTTGCTCGACATCGTTGCATTTTTGATCTCGTTAGAAAATGTTTTATGTGTTGTGGGTATGAAAATATTTAAAATAGTTTATGTAAGATATACATATTAGAAGGTAAATAATAATATATGTTTACATGCGTCTTTCCATAGTTGTATGCATATATATGTGTGTGTGTGTGTGTGTGTGTATGTGTGTGTGTGTGCGTGCGTGCGTATACGTGTATGTGTGCGTGTGCCCGTATATATATATATATATATATATATATATATATATATATATATATATATATATATATATAGATATATATATATATAAAT
>NC_142933.1:105250711-105258211 GCF_046866305.1 Octopus bimaculoides
TGCTAGTATCTATAAATTGCTGGAAATTATTTTGTTCTGTGGTTTGGTCTACGAAAATGTCACGTTACACCACATCGCTTTAATTCGGTGCCATTTTATTGCAGAAGTAATTATGTCAAATATTAGGATTTGGAAAGGAATTTATTATTATCTTCCCCTCGTACATGCGAGCATCCGTGCCACTGCGTATGTGTGTGTGTGTGTGTGTGCGTGTGCGTGCGTGTAATGCAGGAATGTTTTCATTTAATAAACAATATGGTAAGCTCGAAAAATACCATCACATAGCGTTGTAATTCAAGAAACTGATCATAAAAGATATAATAGATTATTTAAAACAAAATTAATGTTGGGATAACAAGATTATAAATTTTGATGTATTGATGTGGAAGTTACATTTGCAAGTCTATACATATACATACACATATGTACATATATACATGTACACACACACACACACAGATATTATTCAAGCCATATAGATTTACATTATATCTACACACATACATATACATGTATACACACACAGACACACATACATAAGTAGGTATTGATTTATACACATACATACATACATACATACATATATATATATATATATATATATATATATATATATATATATATATATATATATATATATATATATATATATATATATATATAATATATATGTACACAAACTCACACACAAATATATATATATATTTAAATGCTGAGATGCATACCTGCGATGAATATCTTTCTGCAGTTATTGTTTTATGTGTTCAGATCTGTTATTATCATTATTATTATTATTGTTATTATTATTATTATTATTAAAAAAACCGAAAAGAGGAAGAACAGGAAAACATTTAAACGCTAAACCAAATTATTACCCACAAGAGCTAGAAATCAATTCAAATGAGACGATTAATATGCACAGGAAGAACATATGTTAAATTCCAAATAATTATGTTACCTGTGAGCAAAAATATATGCAAATTTTCCCGTAATGCTGATTCTTACATACTCCTCCGATATAATTTTTACATTGATACATTTAAATACACACGCTTTTCTGATGACATACATATGAATTACGCTCAAATTTATATATACACACATTTTTTTGCATACATTCACATAAAGCCTCACAGAGTGTTTTCCGCGTGTATACGTCTATCTGTATATTTATATAATTATGTACATACGAATTAAATTTAATTCTCTCGCTTTTGCTCAGTTACTTCATCATATCCAAAAGTATTAAAGTAATAAAACTGCTTAACATTCTATTTAGGTTTACAATTAAATTTTAAAATCAATGAAATTCATCACAATTTTTTTTTTTAGAATATATACCATTATCCATGCGCACAAATACAGAAAACGTACAGACATATGTGGATATATTTATACATTACATACCTACATATATATGTACAGATACACAACCACGTACAAGCACAAGCATCAACACACGTATACACACACACCACATGCTCATAAATACATACATACATACACACATACGTACATACATACATACATATATATATATATATATATATATATATATATATATATATATATATATATATATATATATATATATATATAAATTTATATTTCATATATACGCACACTCATGTTGTATGCATCAGTTTTTTGCATGTTACACAGGTCAACCCGTGGTTTCTATTCTCTTCACATTGTGACAACCCCGATTTACCCACTCCATCTGTGGTATGAAATCCTGGGAGCAGTACCACACCACTTTATTCATCACTTATAATTTTGCCATCCTTCCATCGTTTCCACATATTTTTAATAGTTCTCTATATATTCTCCTTAATGACATCTTTACATCTTTTCAGATTACAGAAAAGACATGGAAGCTTCTGACATCTGTAGAGAATCTTTTGTTGCGACATTTTCTAAAACCACGGACTCCTTTCCCACGCGCCACCTCTCAGCCTTGTGCATTACCAGCAATGTTTAGGACATGTTCTTAGGGTTTTGCCAGGTTTGGTGAAGGCAGTATATGAAGACGGGACTCACTGTGGTCTTTACGAAATTGTCATTGTTTTAGCTCTGTCATCTCTTTTATTCTGGTATTATCTTACTTGCTTCACTTATTAGATCACGACCATACTGGAGCACCGCTTTAAAGAATTGTAGTCGAACAGATCGACCCTAGTGATTGTATCGATCACTTTTGCTGAACAGTTAAATTATGGTGACGTAAACACACCATCACTCACACACACGTACGCATACACACACATACAGACAGATAGACGAACACACACGCACACATATACATGTATATATATACGACAGACTTGTTACAGTTTCCGTCTACCAAATCGAAGGCTTAACTCCGCTCGAAGCTATAATAGAAGTCACCCGCCCAATGTCCCACACATTGAAACAGGAATCATGGAGTTAGAAACCAAACTTCGTAGCATGCAGCCATGCTACTGCCTATATATAGACTTTTTGACAACAGCTAAGTATAAAGTGTAAGACGACTCCCCAAAGGTCCAAGATACCAATTCATTGCCACTTCTTACAAACAAATGAATTTCCCTGTAAAATCTCACAATCATTCCTTAGGTTAGATTTATCCTGCAGAATCTATCACGCCATTCGACTTATTTATCCTCGATCAACGCTCATGTTTGATTTGGAGCAATAGCATCTCGCTTTTCCATTGTGCTGTTCTATTACGGTGTCCTGCCACTACATGAACCAGCTGATTCTCGTGATATTGTGTTACCCATAGCTCCACCCTGTGCATTAGTTTCGAATCCACATTATCCGCAGAATCGTGCGCTCCCCAAATCCGTCCACTCTTAGGTCACTGAACTCCCGGTATCCCATCCCACCATCCCACTAATAGAAGAACATAGTAAGTACTACTTTAGCCTGCTGATGTGCATTTACAATATATCATGCTGTCGGTAAACTGTGAAGGGACTTAGTTCACTAGGTAATTTCTGTTATATTCAAATGAACTTGGTGTCCCACCTCTTAAATTTTACAGGCATGAACATCATGATCTTAATGAGACCAAAGTCCTGAGCATAAGTGGGTACCTAGAATCTCAACATATTCAAAACATGAAATTTCTAAGTAAATTTATCCAGCCAATCCCAGTGAGTCTGGTTCCCAACGTTTGCTTTCGTTTCAAAACATATTGGAGACCTCAGATATTAGTTGTCCACATTTCGTCGACACGCCGCTGGTTTCTTGATGGAAACTAAGGCCTCCTAAAATTCAAGAGAATATAGTTGCTGCTTTTTTCCTTTCTGCAATATCTTCCCCCTTTAAAAGGTAAAAAGCCAATGGAAGACTGGACGATTTGGCAGGCAACAAGTCTATAAGTATCTTATTCCTCAACTTATCACATGAAACCGTTGCTGGTATCACGATAAGATTATTTCAAATAGAGTATTACTGACAGCTTTCAGCCGCCAAACTTGCACGTCAAGTCATCATGTTTTGCCATTATGCTTCGTGTGTGTGTGTCTCTGTGTGTGTGTGTCTCTGTGTGTCTCTGTGTGGGTGTGTGTGAGTGTGTGTGTATGTGTGTGTGTATTTGTGTGTGTGTGAGAGTGTGTTTGTGCTTGTGTGTGAGTGTGTGTGTGTGTGTGTGTGTGCGTTTGTGTCTGTGTTTGTGTGTGTCTGTGCGTCTTTATGCATGTGAAGTTGTATATTTATGCATGCAGATAAAATTTTACACACACACATTCATGTATATATATATATACATATATATATATATATATATATATATATATATATATTTATATACATTTACCTATTTTTCTTATTTCCTATTTTTACACACACACACACACACACACACACACATATATATATATATATATATATACATATATATATATATATATATATATATATATATATATATATATATATATATATATATATATATATATATACATCTGCCTATTTTTCTTTCTCAAAAACATGGCAGTACACGATTGTGTCCGCAGTGAGACCGAGCAGTGGCCTTCACGAGGCAATTTTCCGAATTAGTCGGCTGTATTTACTTCTCAGGTTGTGAAATTTATGCTTTTGTGGTCGCGCATATGCTGTAGTATGCGATTTTGCCATAGACAGAAAGTTGGTACAAAGACCCAACGTGAAATGTTGCATTAAACTTGGGAAGTGCAGTACAGAGACAATGAGCATACATTGCCAAACTTACGGCGACAAGGTATTGGGTCGCACGCAAAGTTTCAAGTGAGACGGTCACTTCGAAAGCGGAAGGACGTCTCTGAAAGAGATTGAGCGAACTTGAAGATCTGCCACAAGTGTCACTCCCGAAAATGTGGTTTTGTACATCGGGAAAATCTTCCCGAGGGTGCAGACACTCAATCGAGAGTTCTACTGCAACGATGTGAAAGTTTTGAGGCAGGACATTCGGCGAAAGCAACCGGATCTGTTGAGCGCTAAGTTTTAGATTCTTCACGACCACATTGCACCTTGTCACTGAGGTCTCGTCACTCGCGAGATTCTCGCCAAAAACGACATGGTATCTCTTCTGCACCCCAACCAATATTCACCAGATTTAGTATCTGCGGACTTCCATCTCTTCCATCAAGATGAAGATGCAGCTCACAATTCACCGTTATAACACAGTTGTCGAGATCTAGAGCGAGTTTCAGGAGTTCTTCGAATCCCTTATGGAAAACAACTACTAGGTAGGATTCCAAATGAGGCAGGAAACATGAGTCCGGTGTACTGCTGCGCAAGATGACTGTTTCAAAGAAGACGATATTAAAAATTAGCTAGATAAGTTAGTTGTTATTTAACATGACTAGTACGGAAATATTTTGATGACATCTCCTATATATATATAAATATGTTAATGGAAGTATAGCTCCAGAATATAATACAACTGTTTTTTCACTCGTGTATGACCTAAAAATTAATAAAATATGTTATGAAATGAAAATTTAAGATAGTTTAACTATATTTTCTACTTTCATGGTACTCCTTATAATTCTCATGTTTATATTCTTATATTTCTATATTTTTATCATCTATCTTTTAATATAAATATGTAGTTATTTGAATGGAATAATAACTCACGTCATACATCTGAATTACAAATTTGCTTGTCTGAACGTTTAGCAAATATATCTGAAATGTTTATACTATACCAAATTTTATACATATATATATATACACACACACACACACACACACACACACACATACACATATATATATATATATATATATATATATATATATATATATATATATATATATATATATATATATATATATATCAAATATATATATATATATATATATATATATATATATATCAAATATATATATATATATCAAATTTGGTATACGATAAAAATGCATATATATATATATATATATATATCCAAATGTGCGTGTATAAGAAAGCATTATGTGCATGTGGAAGAGGGCTGGTGACCTTCACGTGTGCGTGAGTGCAAGTGTAGGTATGTAGATGATGGTGTGGGTGCTGGAAAGTGGTCAGTGCTAGTGTGTGTGAGGTGGTGTGATGTCATGTGGTGTGGTGTGTTATGGTGGTGTGTGGTGTGTGGTGTATGGTATGGTGGTATTGGGATATGGTGGAGGCGAGAGTGGGGAATCAAGGGTGTTGTGTGTGTTAGCGAAAGAGAGAGACGGAGACAGAGACGCAGACACAGACACAGGTAGATAGATATAGAGATAGCTAGAATTAGATATACATAGATATTTACTGAATTTTGTGATATACATACATATTTCTTTTGTTATACAGTTTGTAAATTGTATCGATAGTTCTAGAATACTTATGTTGTGTTGTGTTCTGTTCTGTTTTTTTTTTCTGTTTCTATTACACCTGCACACACACCTCCCGCACACACACACACACACTAACAATATGGTGAAACTTGTAATATATAAAACGCTTTGTCTTAGTGACACACTAATTTTAATGGCACAATAGTTCACAATGTCTTGAGAGAATATTAATGAAATAATTGCACATTTAAACGTCTATCCATGGTGAGAACAACATGATTTATTTGTACACATATCAAAGTAGACCATTGAGATTTCAACATTTTCAGATCTTAAAAGATTTATGTGTTAAAATCATCTGCTTCTAAAACGTTTTAATAAATGTATATAACTAAATCACAATAGCACATTCCCTACATACTCCAGGAGAAAGAAAAAAAAACACTCTCAATACATCAAACGAAACAATTGGAAATAAGCATGCATTGAATTTGCATATGTTTCTTGGGGAAACCAATAAGATTGAAATTGATTAGCATAATAGATTGTCTATTTCTTTATGAAAAGTTTTCGGTATTGGTTTCATATTTTGACGCAAGGTCAGCGATTTAAGCGAAGGGGCTAAGTCGTCGTTTACATTGCTCCCGGAATTCAACTAATAATCATTTTAATACAGTTCTATATATAAGAGATGATAAATTATTTACGTTATTTACATTATTTACATTTGACGGATCTTTGTCGTCATCTTGTTTGTTAACACAACGTTTTGGCTGATATATCCTCCAGCCTTCATCAGATGTCTTGGGGAAATTTGGAACCTGAGTCCTCATTCCGAAGGTATTTTTCGATGTTATTATTATTATTATTATTATTATTATTATTATTATTATTATTATTATTATTATTATTATTATTATTATTCAGGTCACTGCTTGGAATTGAACTCAGCGTTGCCGCTATCCAGTCACTTAAGGAAGTATGGGGAAATAGGATAAAAGAAAGAATGTAGTTAAATATAAATGTATATATATATATATATATATATATATCATCATCATCATCATCATCGTTTAACGTCCGCTTTCCATGCTAGCATGGGTTGGACGATTTGACTGAGGACTGGTGAAACCGGATGGCAACACCAGGCTCCAGTATATATGTAAATCCACGTCATATGTCGACCTTTCTTTCTTCCACTACTATCCGGGCAACAGCTATATTCCTCCCTGTGCCTATCATTTCTTATGTCCCTGCCGTAAAGCTTCACTTCCACACACGCTAGCATAATTTAATCCGTCCTTATTCGAAAGTCGACCGTTGTTAATGTACTGTTATTTGCATGTGTGTACCATTTCTCCGTTTTTACCGTCCTTGTTTTCGTATACTTTCGCTGCTTTCTTCTTAGATATGTTTCATTTTCAATATATATAATACATTAAAAATTAGCTTGAATCCTGTTTGCTTGCTTGCAATGTTACAAAGCCAAACTGTCGCATAATGGCAAAATACTTTGAAAGTAAAGTGTCTCTGAATTATGAATGCAAACGGAATAAAGTAATATTCGCATATATCATACCAGTGGTTATTGAAATATTCGGATTTTGGAGGAGTAAATATTCCAAACGGTGCTTAATGGGAAACTACTCCGAAAATCACAATGCTGAAAGTCTAGAAGCTCTAACCTTTCCATTAGACATTATGATGGTCAAC
>NC_142933.1:105260711-105273211 GCF_046866305.1 Octopus bimaculoides
CACATATATACATACGTACATACATACATACGTAGTTACGTATGTACGAACATACACACATGTAGACATATATATTTATTATTAGTGATCCGTAGAAGAAAGTATAACATCTTCATGTCATATATTTTCTCTGCATGATATCAGCTGGTTGCAAGTCCTCGCTGAACAATCGGCTTTTTTTTTTTTCAGACTTTTCCCTCTCTTCGATGGATTGTCTTAAATACGCTTGACCTGTACAACAAGGGTAAATTTTGGTATGAAGTCCGTTGACTCTCCTGATTTTTTTACGCCCTTTAAGGCGTCATGCTTTTCATTCGCACGGTGTACAAAGATCACCATCCTCACTACTCACATGTATGTCTATTTGTTCTGTTTTTCACTCATCTCCGAACACTGTACAATCGACAATGTTTTGTTTAACCTTTAGCATTTAAGCCGGCCATGTCCATCCTAAATGTTTTCTGTACAGGCTGACCATACACTATTTACATTATTTACATTTGACGAATATTTGTCCACATTTTGTTTGTTGGTAACACAACGTTTCGGCTGATACACCCTACAGCCTTCTTCAGGTGTCTTGGGGAAATTTCGAACTTGGGTTCTCATCCCTAAGGTACTTTTCGATGTTATTATTATTATTGTTCAGTAGTTTTATTTTTATAACGTGGTTTCACTTCACTACCGAGCGCAGCTCTTTGCGCCTTGGGTATGTGCTGTGGTTTGCTGTGGTGCTCTTATGGTTACTGTATTGAAAGTGTTTTGCGTAGGATGTGTGCAGTACCCAGTAGTGCAAATTTCTGTATGATATATATATTTGTGAGTCCTGGTGTTTTTGTTATGTATTTGTCTGAATATTGTTTTATTATACCTAAGACACCTACTATGATAGGAATTGTTTCTGTTTTTAGATTCCACATTCAAGTTATCTCTATTTCCAGGTCTTTGTATTTTGCTTTATCTCTATTTCCAGGTCTTTGTATTATTATTATTATTATTATTATTATTATTATTATTATTATTATTATTATTATTCAGGTCACTGACTGGAAGGAATCGAAATCGGAATCTTGGGGTTAGTAGCCCGCACCCTTAACCACTAAGCTCTTAACCCACGGGCATATGGCGTTGTGTTAACAACACACACGATGAGGACAAATATCCGCCAAATTTAAATAATGTACATAATCCCTAATCTCTTAAATATAGGCTGGTCATATTCCGCCTTTCACACCTAACCTACGTTGTCATACAAATAATAAACAAGTGTATCATCGAAATCTCAACTAAAAAAATAAAAATGCATGAGGAATTCAAAGTAATGTGAGTAAATACGTCAGACGCATTAATCTAAATGATAATGGGTCAAGTCTCTGCAGGTTAGCTGTTCAGTCAAAGAGAGCGATATAGTAAGTACCAGACTAAAGAATACAACAAAACAAGGAAAACAACATTAAACGGAGATTGATTTATATACCTAATAGCCTTCATGACGTTGACTACGGCATGGTTGCAATCCAATCACTAAAGCAGGTGAAAAGACGATAGATAAAAGACAAAACTTTTATCTCAGTTGCGATGTAAAATATTTTGACCTTTCACTTCTCAACATTAAAGTACTTCTTACACATATCGCCTGTATTGTCTTCGAATTCGTTAACACCCACGAGGTTTCCTATTGAAATATTATTTCTAACAAATGTGTTTATTCCAACCTGATAACAGTTTTCAATCTATAGAATCTTAATCTTCGTTCATAATCGTTTTATATTTAACGTATCAGACACAATTTTCAAAGTAACTGAATTATCCCCTTTGAACAGAATCAAAATGAATGTGGCGTCTCTAATATTTATATAATTGGTCTTTTTCTACGACTTCGACATGACTTCATCTTTTACGTGATAAACCAAGGAATTATAGATGAAAAATCTACAATACTCATCACATTTCGGTTATTTGATATTGATGGTCCGGCTCTGAATATTCTGCGTTCCATAAATTTGTTAATGCTTCTGTCATTGACTTCTTTCTGTCATTGGACTGTAGACAGTGAGAGGCAACGTCTTGGAGGGTTTTTTTCGAATAAATTGCCGCCACAAGATGTTTGTTTTTACAGTTTGGTAAATATTTTCTGAGTATCTTTTGCAGATTTTCTACCAGTTATAATGCCATGGTATCAGCCAACATGAATATACACACACACATACACACTCACACACACAAACACGCACATAGTTGCGCGCACACGCAAACACATGCGACTCCTGCAGAGTTTCAAAGAAGTTTCAATGCAGGTGGGTCAGAGCGAAAAGCACACGTCCTTCCAAAAAGACGTTTGTTAACAGATTGCCATTATTTTATGTTTTTGCAGATAGGTATACACACACACACACACACACACATATATATATATATACATAAACACGCACATCGGCCAGTCCGACATTCGAACCTGTGATCCTTCGAGCGCGAGTCCGTTACTTTAACCACTAGGCAATGTGCCTCCACATACACACACGCACACACGTACATGCTTATATATGTTACACACGTGCTGTTGGCGACTTCTTCCTTTTTTACTTTTCTTTTTCCCCTTTCCATCGAAGATCTATGCTTTAAAACGTAGAGACACGCACTCTTTTTTTGAACGTCAAACCAATATATTCCTTGGTCACATCTTTTTGTTGTATGCTATCGGAAATATTACTATTCTCTTCTTTGAATTGACTATATATATGTGTATGTGTGTGTATGCGTGTGCTTCTGTATGTGTGTGTGTGTGCGTGTAAATATGTATATGTATATGTGTGTACGTATGCATGTATGTATGAAGCATGTATGCAGTGTATATATAAATTAAAAGAAATGGTGTTGAGTGAAATGATTCATAGTAACAATGGGAATGGCATTAATAATATTAGAAAAAACGAATAAGTGTACAGTGATTAAGATACAAGACAAATTAGTAATTTATTAATGCAATGTCGCCTTCCAGTGAGGATACACCGATCACTTTTTCTGACAATATATGTAGTATATGCAATAACCCCAAATAAAAAAAAGCGATATAACCTAAAAAGGAATAATAATTACAGTAATTCACTAAAATTAACGAACAAAAACGTTGCTCGATTGTGTGAAGACGAAACAGCCAGCTGTGTTCTGCCCCATTAGGTGGGACCATACATGACTACATAATTATCTGTCTCTCTCTCTGTCTCTCTGTCTCTCTCTCACTCTCTCTCTCTCTCTCTCTCTACAAATATATATACATATATATATATAAACACAGACAGCGATATATATATATATATATATATATATATATATATATTTATATATAAAGGGCATTACTAGAAAAAATAATAATAATGCCACACGCTGGACTTCTCAAAATAACCACATTTAGTACCGAATGCGAGGAAAAACAACCAAACTGAAGACGACCAACTTTCATTTAAAAAAACTTAACTATGTATCGTCCGATTTCACGATTACTAGAATGAATCTAGACTTCGACCGTCAGAATAGTATTGTTCTAAAAATATATACAAATAAACAGGATTCTCACCTCACCAAAAACGAACACCCTATGTATCCGATAGGGTAAAGGGAATGAAGTTTATCTATATATATCTTCATCATAGAAGCGGGAATACTTCCGGGTTGCATTTGGGTAAACGTGGAGACAGGAATAAAATTCAGCGTTGAATATATTCCGTGTATATATTTGATTAATAAATTCAAAAGGGGATAAAACTATTTTACAAGAATTTTATCAAGAAGCCAGTGTGTAAAAAAATTCATAAGGGAAATTTCTATTCCCAAGAATATAATTATTCGTTTATATTTATATAAAGGGCATTACTAGAAAAAATAATAATAATGCCACACGCTGGACTTCTCAAAATAACCACATTTAGTACCGAATGCGAGGAAAAACAACCAAACAGAAGACGACCAACTTTCATTTAAAAAAACTTAACTATGTTAGTCGTCTTCTGTTTGGTTGTTTTTCCTCGCATTCGGTACTAAATGTGGTTATTTTGAGAGGAACAGCGTGTGGCATTATTATTATTTTTTCTAGTAATGCCCTTTATATAAATATAAACGAATAATTATATTCCTGGGAATAGAAATTTCCCTTATGAATTTGTTTACACACTGGCTTCTTGATAAAAGAGTTTTATCCCCTTTTGAATTTATTAATCAAATATATATATATATTTATATATATATATATATTTATATATATATATATATATATATATATATATATATATATATATATATATATATATATATATATGCAAGTTTGTACGTATATATAAGTATATATATAAGGATATATATACATGTACATATATGTACACTTATATATATATATATATATATATATATGTGTGTGTGTGTGTGTGTGTGTGTGTGTGTGTGTGTGTGTGTGTGTGTGTGTGAGAGGATAAATAAACGTAGTGGGGCGAGTGATATAACATGTGGGTGTCATTATTTGTGCGTATATGCGTATGTGTGTATGCATTGTTAGTTAGCGTGTGTGTGTGTGTGTGTGTGTGTGTGTATATGTGTGTGTGTGTGTGTTTGTGTGTGTGTGTGTGCCAATGCGTATCAGAGTGGAAAGAGTAAAATGACATTTTGCGCAATGTTAATATGAAAACCGACTTGAACCTTTATAAACGAATTAAGCAGTAAAAGAATTTCATTCGAGATTTATCTTCTTCGAGCCATTCTCTACGTGTTATAACCATTAAGATGAAAGAAAACAGCAAATTATTCAGTTTATGTCTCGTACTCTTTCTACACCACCCACCTTGTTCTGTCTCTCTCTTTCACTCCGTCTCTCAATCTATTCCTCACGCGCACAGGCACTACAGTGTATCTCTCCTCCTACTTGTTTGTTGAATGAATCTAACGCTATCAGATTCTCTCTAGTTTTTGACTTATTTCCTAAACATGTACTCTCTCGATTCCTCCGCATGATTTCCTTATCCTCACCCACCTCACGTTTTCTCCCCCTCTCTCTCATTCCCTACTCTCTTTCTCTCTCCCTCTCTCTCTCTCTCTCTCTCTCTCTCTCTCTCTCTCTCTCCACACACACACCCTATTTCTTTCTCTCTTTTGCTGTTTATCTCCACCTTTCTCTTAGAAAACTTCTGTCTTCATAATTCGAGATCACTTTCCTTTGTTAGTTTTATCATATGATTTTATTGTCCTAGTTCTTGCTTCTTTCTTCTCCTTTCCTTCTTTTTCTTCTCTTTCTTCTTCCTTTTCTCCTCATCCCCTCTTCCTCCACCTCATCCTCCCGCTCTTTTCTATCTCTCCCTTATTCCCCCCTGTCTCTGTATCTTTCTTTCTGTGCTTCCTTCTTTCTTGACTTTTATTTCCCTGAACCTTAAGTCGTTTAGATTACAACAAAGCGATGTAAAACTTTAAATCGTTTTGTTTTGATCTAATTAACTATTTTTGCAGGAAAAATATTTATAGAAAATATAACAAAAATCCAATTAATTTTCATATTATTTTTTTAAAAATTTTATTGCTATATTTTATTATAATATTGTTTTCACAATTTTTAAAATATATTTTTTGATTTCTTTTTCGTCATTTTTGAAACATTCATTCTTCCTCAGAAATTCAATTAGATGCCGTTGCTGTCGTCATTGTTGTTGTTGTTGTTGCTGTTGTTTTCAATGTGTGCAGCTACGTGAAATAGCTTTGTTGATAAACGTTTCATAATTCCAATTTCGGAGTGTATTAAGTTTAATATTCATGTTTTCCATTCGTATGCAATGCTTCAATGTCACGACTTCACAACCAGTAACCTTCTTGCTCTCGTATATTTCTTCAACCAATCTGATTTATAAAACCATACAATCTTTCAAATATTACTCGTTGCCTTTTATGTACATCGTAGGCGAAGCCTTCACGAAGATTTGAAATTAATAATATTATCGAAAACAAAATTAGCTCAGTGCAAACTATTTATTACTTCGCCTTCTTATATCTATGTCTTATTCTAGCCTGCACTAATGTGTTTTCGAGAACTAGGTTATAGGTATTGAGCCTAATTCTCCAGGAGATATTCATTTGTGCATTTGAGCGGTATGATTTAATTATTTACGATTCAGCATGCTTATGGCGGAAGTGAAGAAGACGGCAGCAAAATATGTTATGTAAAATAGATTGGTCTTTGTTTCCTATGCAATGGAGACATGTCTATTAAAGGTGACGAACGTATATTACATTATTTCCAAGACTTATCAGAACGGTTATAAAGAGAATTTTAAAACACGAAGCTTAACTTGCATAATGGATACAGAAAAATTCATAATACACTAATACATCAACTGTTGATTGGTTGGAGCTCATATTTCATCTCTTTAAAGGTTACTGAAGTGATGAAGCAACTAAAGAAGGAGCTGAACCTTCAAGTCATTATAAGTCACGTTGTTAGGAATTTTGGGGAAAATCACTAAAAGAACTGACATTGTCATTATAAACTGGAGATCTTCAAATATTATACTAAAATACACCATACACACACCCAGACACGCAATCGTGAAGACTTATACGCACATGCGCACGAAAACACATACTGACACACAAAAAACAGAAACACAGACGTACACGTATGCATACACAAACATAGCCACACACACACATACACGTATGCACACACACACATACACGTATGCACACACACACGCTCAATCACACAAATGCATAGCCATACACACATGCGCACGAAAACACATACTCATTCACATATTCTCATTCACACACGCACACTAAAAACACATAAACACACACACGCGGACAGAAGACACACACCCACACAGTTACACACACGCGCGCACAAAATCAAATGCACGCATATACACGTATAGACACACTCACACACATACACACACACATAGCTACATCGTATGCGTACGAAAATACATACACACACATAGCTGCACACTCGGACACACGCACATGTTAAATTTGTCCGAGGAGAGAGATTGACAGCGAGTTCGAAGTTTCGACTTGCTAACCTTGGTCAGATGCTTTGACACATCGAAACCAGGCTCAAAATCGTCACACTGAAACGTTAATAAACGCCTATTGGCGCAGGCTTCCCGACCACGTGGTTCCGGGTTCAGTCCCACTGCGTTGTACGAAGAGTAGTGGTCACGTGTGATTAGATGAGTGTGATTAGATGAGTGTGATTAGATGAGAATATCTTTCTGTATTCTTTTGTCCCCAAACAAAACGATAACCAGTGATGGTATGTTTACATCACCTTAACGACAAAAGCAAAGCTGACAGGATGAGTATAATGCTTTAATAATAACTACTGAGATACATTAGTTCGACTGAAAAATACCCCTGAAGACAGTGCTCCAGCATGGCCAATGACTGAAAAAGTGAATGACAAGCTACTAAAAGCTATTGTGTAATCTTAGTAATAAGCATTAACAAGAACACTTAGAGAGCGCAAATCTCTGCCAAAGCAACACCAACGTCATCTCAAAAATTATTCGGAGATGATTTTTAAAATGAGAATATCTGAAATAAACTTGACTGCTCTCACAAACGAGAATACTAAAAATGAACCCTGACCGCTCTCAAAGATTAAATAAAGAATACAGGAAAAATAATCAAGAACCTATGTCCGGTACCGAATCGATACGGAAATCTAATCGGTTCGTGCAAGTCAAGAGCCCAAACATTTTTTGAAAGTTTTATCCGAATACGTCTAGCGGTTCTTCAGACATTTTTTTCCACAGATAAACAAGCAAACAAACACGACTGAAACAATACCACTGCCTTCTCTAAGGCGAAGGTAATAAGTGTGTGTGTGTGTGTGTGTGTGTGTGTGTGTGTGTGTGTGCGTGCGTGTGTGTGTGCGAGCGTGTGTGCGTGATTATCGATTCACTAATAAAAACAGCAAACACTATAACTCAAATTATAGGTAGATATTTTTTATATTACTTTTCTTAATTCTTTCTTATTTTTAATCATTGTTTGTTACTAGACAGAACCTGAAATATATATATATATATATATATATATATATATATATATATATATATATATATATATATATATATATACATACATATACATATACATATATATATATATATATATATATATATATATATATATATATATATATATATATATATATATATATATATATATATATAAAATATATAGTTTTAGGGAAAATAACCAAATTTCAAGAACTCATCGATGAAAATCCACTATCACATATAGAAAAATTAATATTTAAAAGCACAATAAATGAGTATAATATAAAGTAAAGTAAATATCATAAGATAAATATAATAAAAAGATTACACGTGTTTCATAACTAATTTTCAAATAGAAAAGAAATTTAAATCGATTAAAATCAATTGAAATTATCGAAAATAAATTCTATTCAAACATATAGCTACTCGTCAGATCGTAAGTAGAACAATAATTATATATATATATATATATCAACCAACAATAAGTACCAAATGAATTAATATGAAATACTTATTATACAAAGATAGAAAAAATATTAAAAATATCATAATAACAAAATAATAACCGTTCAATAATCATCCCTTCATCCATTATAATAACACGTATATTATATACAAAAAACATCTTACATAAATTATCATTGTTTTAAATTATCATTGTTTTAAATTATCATTGTTTTAAATTATTGTTTTAAATACAATTTGAACGAAGTTTAAGTTTAAAATAATAATGAAGATAAAATTAGTACATATTTAACCGGTGTAATATTTAAAGCTATACTATTTAAAGCTAAAGACGTTTATTTAATTATAATTAAAAATCAATTGAATAATAGAAAAATACAAGATATATTTATTTCTACAAACGTAATAATAAAAATATGAATGAAAAAATTATGAATGGAAAAATTATGAATGAAAAACTTAGGAAAGAAATAATTATTAAGAATAAAAGATTAAACTTTATATATATATATATACAAAGTTTTAATTTTAAAAAAAACCTTAACGATATTATAAACTATAAAGATTAATTATTAATCAAATATTATTAATCAAAAATAATCGAAAATATATCAACACTATTCCAATCGAAGTTCTAATATTATGTTGAAATGAAACTATAACTTCTAAATAATTTAGTGTTAAATACGTTATCTATTAAAATAATCTATAAAGAACCAAATGAATGATATAAAAAAACATATTATTTCCAAATAGTAGAACATCTTTAGCAAAGTTAAAAAACAGTACTTATCCAAATTTTTCCGTTATATATATATATATATATATATATATAGTGTATGAAAATATATATATTATGTAATATATAGCTTTTATATATACACGGTATATGTTCTGATACACATTCCCTGGTTCGGGCGTAGCTCTGTAGTTAGAATTTTGATTCTGAACCATATGTTTGCTTTCTCACCACATGATTCCGAGTTCAGTCCCACTCCGCGGCACCTTGGGCAAATGTCTTCTACTATATCCTCGAGCAGACCAAGGCCTTTTCTATTGACTGGGTGGAGGAAAACTGAAAAGAGTAGCCCATATATACTTGCGTGCATATGTGCGCGTGCGCGACTGCGTGTGTGTGTGCGCGCGTGTCTTTGGGTCACGGTTTGTTTTGTACTATGGCTTGACAACGGTGTTGAACTGTTTATGTCACTGTAACTTAGCGGTTTCGCAAAAGTGACTGATAGAATAAGTAACAAACTTATGAGATAACAGTACTGGGGTCGATTCATTTGAATAAATTTCTTCAAGGCTGTGCTCTAATAAATGAAGTAAAACGTATATATATATATATATATATATATATATATATATATATATATATATATATATATATATATATATATATATATATCGAATTCAAAACACATTCTAAGTGTAATTGATTAGCAAAGATCTCTCAGCATTTGGGAATTAACTGTAGAGAAATTATTTTGCGCTACTTACCAATGTTAAGCTGTTTTAATCGTATTTCTTGAATTTCTAGAAATGTCATTTCAAAACCACGGCTTATTTTTAACTCCCAATAGATAACCGCTTCCTTCAATTCTGTAATCAATATTCGTGATAGCTGCGCTGCAAACTCCATCGATCAACTTTTGCTATTTAACATTAATATACTATGTCACAAATGTGGTCTTCGATGGTTTTACGACAAATAACAGTTAATTTGAAACTGTGTTGATTAACTCACGTCTATCGAATAATAAAGCACACGTCCCTTATACTACCTCTGTCTGAAAACAATATGGCAGCATTCGTCCTATTTTTTGGACTGTTATGTTGGCTTGGCGATAACTATTAATATCCAGTACCACTGCCGTAGTCTCCTTTAGAGACACTTGCTGAAGGTGCCACATAGTGGCACTGAACCTGGAACCATGTGCTTGGGAAGCATGCGTCTTACCGCACAACAACTCCTTACATTTCTTAACGTTCTAATTTGAAACAAGCCACCAGGTTCAATTATACCCCCCCCCCTTCCTAGGTTAATAAAAATAATATAACAGGCAAATAATGAGATCGATGTAATCGACTATTTCTTTCTGTCTCTCTTAGTCTCTCTTTCTCTCCGTCTGCAATTTGACTTCGTGTGGCTACGTTAGAAATCAATATTACAGTAAGCAGAGTATGCCATAGAATTCTTGTATTGTGATATTAGAATGAAAGATTTTAATTTGAAAAGCAAGAAATATTTTCCATCGTCTTTACTGCATTTCGTCAGGCACTGTATTCATACAGTTACAAGGTGAATTGCTTCTATCTAGTTGTAATGGACACTTTCACCGAAGCTACATGAACTATTTCTGGTGAAATGTTATTATACAAGAAGAAATAACTATTCCTGTAAGAAAAAAAAGAAACTTTGTTCAGGTGTTTAATCAAAATTCTTATACTTTCACGAGGATACAATCAGAACATTTTCTTTTCAAATTATTAATGTTTAATATCAATAACACGGGTTTTGCAAATGTTTTTAAGAAATATCTCTATGAAACTATACAACTGCTTGACAAATGAATGTGTAAAAGCAGTATCCTTGAAGCATTGACTTCTATCATGTTCAATCATACGATTCATATTACAGCAGGGATTCCATACTAGTAACAATATCCAGGAACCTACATTAATCCACCGCACCACCTCTATTTTGAAATATACCGATCTTTCAGAGTTTAAAGAAAGTCTATATTGATATGGAAAGAAAAAGTTATTTTTCGAGTGTTTATTTAGAAGTATCTTGGAATAAGTGAATTAAATTTACCTCATTGGAAATACATACTGTTTTATATCATTAACAAAAGAATCTACAACACTTGTAATCCGCTGAGTTTGGTTGACTAAATAGGGACATATGACACAAAAGGACACATTTGCCCGCTTAATAACGAACCCATTGTTTGAAAGTTTATGGTGGAATACACTAATCTGAAACCAGCCAAGGCTCAAGCAGTGCTGTTAAACTGAGCGGTAGAAACGAGCTGTCACCTACAATATGTTGCAATGCACTCTACGGCCGCTCAGATACTTTCCCACAATGCAGTTCCGCCGATAAGGCATAGGTCGATTCGAAGGTATGCAGAAGATTTTTTTATACGGTGCCATAATAATGTCGTTTGTGAATTAAACTTTGCAATTTCATGCTTGTATTTTAGCATTTTACAATAAACTTAACTCTAAATCACACGGATAAACCAAACAATTTGTAGGGCACTGGCATCAAGACACACAGAAGGATTCAGCACAGTAGTCCAGATTACATTACGGATAACATCGAACACAGAAAATGTTTCCTAAATGAAGTTGCCGTTACTGAAGACATAATCATTAAAAGCAAAGAGGTAGAAAAGATCTCAAAGTATATCAAATTAAATGTAAACATATATATCTGGTTAAAATACTCAGCACCAAAGGAGAAAATTGTATGTCTGTGACTGATTTGGTGGTTCATAGTAGATGATATTGTCTCTTGCTTTATGTTGGATTCAACTGCATCAACGGCATTGAAGAGATAAACGACAATTTATCTATGGATGGAGTTCAGACGAGCAAGTAGTATAAAAATATATAAAAAAACGAATTTCCTTTTCTCCAAAAAACACTTTGTTTTGTAATCTAGAGGTGTACCACTCTAAACCATTAGAGGAAAGAGGGATGACAAAACAGCTAGAAGGTTGGATACGATCAATTGGGTTACGAGTTCCGTCTGATAGATAGACGGACAGATAGTCGTTCAGACAGTCGTTCAGACAGTCGTTCAGACAGTCGTTCAGACAGTCGTTCAGACAGTCGTTCAGACAGTCGTTCAGGCAGATAGTCGTTCAGACAGACAGTCAGACCGACACACTGATAAATTGATGGATAGATAGATAGATAGATAGATAGATAGATAGATAGATAGATAGATAGATACATACATACATACATACATACATACAT
>NC_142933.1:105278211-105298211 GCF_046866305.1 Octopus bimaculoides
ATAAGAATAAGCTAATTTATGAAAGACACGAAGGCACAACAAATAATTTTGTGAATATCCCACCACCACCAGATCTAAAACCGAGACCCACTGTAGCAGGCCCCTCGCGCGAAACACATCGCTTAAGTAATTTCGTAGACGTTCTACTAAAGGCTCTCGTGAGGAACATAATGAGTTTTATATGAGATGATTTGTATATAGAGAACCACCTATGTAACTCAATAAACGAAAACACCTTTATCGTCATATTTGATGCTGCGAATCTATACAGGAATATCCCTCACAGTTATGGAATTTATAGATTATTGGCTAAACTAATGTTCTCATGAAACACCTGAATGAATACATAAAAATTATTGAAGACTGCATCGAATTCATTTTAGAGAAACGCTTACTCAGACTATCGAGAATCTTAGACTATCGAAAAATGTCCCGAAAGGCTATATGGACGAAAGTTACCCAGAAAAATTCCGAATTTGTCATGGTATACAATGAAATGTAATTCTACTATAAAGACTCTGAATTTTTTATGGAGAATTACTGAGCCGTCCTTTTGAAAGACAACTGGAGCTTTGACATATTTTTTTTTCAATTCAAAAATAATATAAACATGACTCCTTACGTTCAATTCACCATTGATTTCAGCAACGATAATCTATCCTTCTTAGATATTCTAATAGCTGGAAGAAATGGAAACGGTTATATATTTTAAATGCATCGACTCATGACAATACTTCCTCTTTACATCATGTTACTCATACTCGAGGCCATATTCTATTCACTTTAGCGAAGCAAATATCCACATTTGTAACAGAACCCGAAGGTAGAGACCGAACTTGAGATGGCATGAAAAATATAATTACCATAAGACAATATTCAATAAAACTAATTGAATTTCGAATGCAGAAAGCTACAAAAATTAAAATCCAAGAAATTTGAAAATCAAGATCCAATAAACATGAAACTACCATTCCATATATTTCAAATTTTAACTAAAACAATATTCAAAATTTTTATCAGCATCTGTCTAAAGATGCCAAAGTCATTTCAGGACCATAAAGTGTGAAACATCCTGGAAAAACAACCAATTATTAAGGCAAGGGCCAAAGAAAGACGATATCGACCAATATACTGTTACACACACTAAACAACGGATCCTAGGTATGAATGAGTTACCGAATTCCATTTCCAAGATGGCTCTGTATTCAAAACTAAAACAAAACGTTCTTATCTAAAATTGTTTCAACCTAATCTACGAAATAACAATTAACGTTTCTCCAGAGCACTACATCACACAAACAGGTATGTCACTCATGAGTGCAAGTATGACCCATGAAATTTTTATATCTCCAGCATTAAGAGATTCATCGTACTCATTAACGAAACAGGAAAAGGAATATCTAAGTGAATTCCAAATACAACAAATCCTAGAATTATGCATACTGGAAACATGCACAGAAAAGGCTAAGCGTATGAAAACCCGTGCTAAAACTGCTCTAGATATTCTTTCTGATAAATAGCACGCAAAACCTCTCAATAGCAAATAACCAAAGAGAACTAATAATGCCGATGTCGACAGAGCACTTACCCATCAATGGTTAATGGCGTGTGCCTTAAAATCAGGAACAGAAGGGTTTATCATAGCAGCCCAAGATCAATGTCTACCTACAAGAAACTACCAGGCCAACATACGAAAGAACGGCGTGAATGTCAACAAGAAAATGACACCATAGACCATGTCTTCTCCATGTGCAGTCTTCTTGTGCCTACTGAGTATCTCTACAGGCATGCTAGAGCTGCACAATATATTCAATGGATAATTTGCAAAAACCTGAACCCGCCCCATGATAAAAACTGGTGAGAACACAAACCACCTCCAGTGCTTGAAAATGATCACATCTCACTCCTCTGCAACTTCACTATTCAAACTGACATTATAATGAAAGGCTTCAGACAAAAATCATGCTTCCTCATTGATATGACTGTCCCAATCAACATAAATTAATCTAATGGCGTTGCACCAACTTGTGCAGTTTGTGTCACATCAGGTACATGCATAAAAATGGGATATACCGTTAGTTCTAAGCACGTTGCCCATACCCGATGTATTTTGGTATGACCGGCTACATTTGTCCATGAATATATAACATACAATTAAATGGCACATCCCAGTTTTTTATGCATGTACCTGATGAGAAATAAGCTGCACGGATTGATGCGAAGCAATTAGATGCAGAAAATCCTACCCTTAACGAACAGTTTCAGGATGGGTCGAAACGATCGTCGTACTGAATGAAAACTAGTGATAAATCTCTCCTCCGTTTGCTTCATTAGTTATTACTAACTCAACTAACACCGCGGAATTCCTGAAGTTGATCCAACAGAAATATACCCCGACTGCGCATGACACCAGGTAGTCCAAACAGTGGATGTGCTTTTCTCAATTCACTAATTAACATATACACATTAGTTCAAAAAATTACACATACATACACACACACACACACACACACACACACACACACACACACACACACACACATATATATATATATAGATATGTATATATCTATATATATATGTGTGTGGGGGGGGGGGGTGTATGTATATATGTATATGCATAATATACATACAGATATATATAAGAATATATATTGAAATATATTATACGCCTCACTTTATACATATGTGTGCGTATGTGTGTGTATATGCATGTATATATGTATATACGTAATATGCATATACATACAGATACATATAATAATATATATTTAATATATTATACGCCACTCTTTCTGCATATATAAGTTTATATATAAATGTGTGTGTGTGCGTGTGTGTGCATGAATGTAAGGTTGCAAACGTGAATTCGACAGCTAAATAATAATGCAATCATAAATTGTGATAAACCGACAATTGTAATATACCTCATGAGCGCGGCTTTCGAAATACTGAAATAAGTAAAAGCTTATTTCATTAATTTAGTCCCATTATTACACACTCTATCCATAAATGTTCAGTTTTAGTTGTTTTGCCTCAGAACAACATTTCTAATCTAATTAAATTTTGTAATACTTTAAGAACGGATTAAATTTTATCGAATCTTGTCTGCGTTCTTCAGTATTGCTCCGTTGCGGCGAAAACGAGAACTATTCTGGCTTTACAGGAAGAAATATAAGGGCTATTGCGTAAGGGTTTTACTGCCTCATTAATTTTTCTGGAACTGAACCAAATCCTAGTTAGTATGAGAATAAAATTCGTTTAACTGAGATATATCGAACAGGATGTTCCTTCATTAAGTTTTTCACAATTATTTTTCGCCTTTGGAGAATACATTCAAGAAATGAATTATTATATTGCCTGCTTTGTACATTTGACCCCAGCAATATATCGCTGAATTGGAAATGATTTAGAATTTAAAATGCGTTCCACGAGACACTACAAAGTATCGTGTGTACATTGGTTCGCATTTAGATATTAAAAAGTCCCGCTGGTGTTTTATCATTTGATAAATTATATATATTGAAAATGTTATGAAGGATCTTGAGAGGTGGCATGGTGGATAAAGCTGTGGGATTGTTTAAAGAGGTAACTGTTCAAATACAGTGAAAATATATGGTGTTGTAGTCCGTCAGCAGATATTAATATGACAACTATCGCTACGAGAAGCATCTTTCTATAAAACACTACAGAGCTATCCGTGTAAGTGTTTTTGTCATAATATCATCCAAGCGTTGCATTCTAAATGGCAATTATATCAATGAATCAGCAACACCTCTTGTATAATGTGTGTGCGTGCACGCGCGCGTATGTGTGCCTGGGTATGTGTGATATGTATATATATATATATATATATATATATATATATATATATATATATATATATATATATATATATATATATATGTAAGAATTTAAGGATTGGAGAAAACGCATGTTATAATTGCATAATTTATTCCTACATATGTTTCAAAGGATTACAACCTGTGTGATCCATAGGGATCTTTGATATTAAAATTGTAACCTTCTCATCAGGGAAAGCATGGGAATAATCTTAAACGTAAGACATTATGACCGATTATGAAAACAATAGATGGATAAGGTTATGACTTGATTCATTTGAAAAAAACCGTTAGAGAATTGGACGCTGCCGGATAGTGGGTTGGACAACACATACCAATAAATGTGTGAGAGCGTACATGCATACATAAATACACATACACAAACACACACATATACATGCATACTGATACACACACACCCACACACATATATATATATATATATATATATATATATATATATATATATATATATATATATATATATATATATATATATATATGTATATACATATACATACATATCTGCACTTGTATATACATATATATATATATATATATATATATATATATATATATATATATATATATATATATATATATATATATATATATATGTATATATATATATGTATATATGTGTATATATAAAAGAAAAATAACTCAAGTGTTTTTATATATACATACATACACACACCCATATACATACATCCACATATCCATATGTATGTGCGTGTGCATGCATACATATACATATACACACACACATATATATATATTTTTTGGTACACACACACACACACACATACACACATGTACACATACATATACATACATAACACACATACACGCATACATACATATATACATACACACACATACATATAGAAATATGTACTTACATACAGAACCTAATATATATATATATATATATATATATATATATATATATATATATATATATATATATATATATATATATATATATATATATATATATATATATATATTCCCCATGATAAGTCGCTAGCCACTACACGCATTTTTTCTTTCCTTGTTCCTTTCCGTGTTCCTTTCTGTGGAAGAACCTACGCTGGAAACGTTAAAGACTTTTTCAATTCCCGAACGTTATACTAATACATCTGTTTGTTTTCTACACCACCTGTCTTCGTCTTTTTTTTTTTTTGTGAATTTTACCTATATATATATATATTACATAAAGAAATTCCAACTTTGGTTTTCACGTTTTATTTACAATCTTATAAAAATATAATATAAGATGATGGTGCAAAGATAATGGTATAAAGTCTTCTGCCTAGACAGTATGGGATGTTGCGTTCTGTATGTGGTGGATGGGACGACTTAAAATTCAGGTATTGATGTGTGTCTGCCTAGCCAGAAGAACTAGACAGACAACAATAGTAAAGGAGATGAAAATGGAGTTGTAAAAATCCCTGGGGAATGTTGTTTACAATTACCCCTTTGGTCAGGCTCAAAATACAGGCCTTTGAAATGTTCAACAAACCGTGACGCCTAAATCAAACATCAATCAACTTAAGTAATTTAGAATAAAGTTTGCAAAATTTAACTTTCTGGAGCCTATACAAATGTATTTAAGGCACACAGTTTAGCCATTAAGTTCGGTAACGCGAAACGTTTTGGGATAAGCACATAAAATTCCTACGCTATTACGCCAGCTACCAGCTATTTTATGATCCCAAGTGGTGCTGATATGACCTAAGTGATAAGATAAATATAATAATGATAATATTAATGATAATAATAATTCAAGGATGTAATTTCGTATTTCAATGCATGGTTACACGCGTTTCCACAAATTATATGTTGTTTGTGATTAAAATCCCAATCCATAGGGCCGTTACAATATAACTGGTAATATATATGGATATTATGGTAGGTCGAAATTCATCCAGTCATTTCGTCAAGGAATATAGCGTCATAGCTGTAAGTAGCGATTGTTTAGATGATATATTCATGTATACATCTACGTCAATATCTATCTGTTAGCCTATCTATCAGTCTACCTATTATTCGGAACAAGGTTTAGATTCCATAATTGATCAATATACTGATACTAAATTTAGTCTTTCATCTTGTATTAATATTAATTCCAATAATTATTATTATTATTATTATAACGGCAACTTTAAAACCTTACTTACAGATAGGTGCTAGTAGAAATTCATATAACCCTGAGAGCAAGATACAAGTGAACAAATCTATATGTAACTGCGTAAACGAAACTCAATGCCGTTTAGGAAATTAATGTTTTAAGAAGAACTTAGTATATCGGAGTAAAGTAATAACGAGACATCGTAAGTATTGCTATGTTGGTTCTTCTTATATTAATTAGAAATCTAGATTTTATAATCATTCTAATTCCTTTAAAGATAGAAGAAAATGCAATTCAACTAATCTTATTAAATGCATTTCGGATTTAAAGGATAAGAATATTAAATATGATTTGAAGTGGTCCATTATTAGTCATGCAGCATCGTATAGTATTGGTAATTGTACTTGTGACCTTTGCCTCGAAGAATTATATTTTATAATTACTTCTAAATTAATTTTATTGAATTTTAATGGGCACTTAAATTTAAGATGTTGCCATAAATTTAGAAAGACATTCAAATATTTCACCTATTAATCATAATAATCTTTCAATTAATTCTCAGATAATAAAGTTAATTTCTATTAAAGTGATTACTATAATGAGTAAGTAATTTATTATAGCGTTATAAAGTATCTAAGCTTCGATTAGGCATAACGTAGCATTCTTATCTATAATTTTCATTCTTTTAGTTATTCACTGAGATCATCAAGTGTTGTATATATTCTCAATTATAGTAATTTTTGAATTATTACATAATAATCTTAATTCCTATAAAAGGCATAATATAAAAATATGTAGGTATTTAATTATCTTATCCGTTATTTTTCTTCTTTAGTTATCTAGGCTACTCATCAATAATTGAATATATTATTATTAATCGTTATAATTTTTCAATTATTATAAAATAAAATTAATTCCTATATAAGTGTTTATTATAATGAATAAATAGATATTTGGCTTTCTTATTTTTTTAATTACCCATTGAGATCCTCGGAGATTTTATATGTTGTTGAATATAATAATTCTCCATTTATCATAAATTAAGGTTAATTCTTATAGAAGGGTTTAATATATTAAATAAATAGGTAATTAATTATTGCGACGTATATAATATAAGTTTTTATTAAGCATTGCGCAAAATTTTTATCTGTATTTTTTATTCTTGAGTTATCTATTAAGCATAACATAGAATTCATGTCTGCAGTTTTTGTTCATTAGATATCCAGTGACGTCACCAATTTTAGTAGATAAATATACTCGTTTTGTAGGTCTTTTATGTAGATTTCAAATAGTGAAAAAATATGGAATTAGTAGGATAGTTTTTTATATTTATTTATATAAACTATATTAGTTATTCAAACACATCGCTCTTGGTTGAATGAATAAACGTTTGAAGTTAAATTTGTTTTGGTGTTTCTTTTTAGCATTTTTAATAGCTAAATTTTTTTTCAGATGTTCAGTTACAATTAAACCAATTTGGATTAACTTGATAATGTTGTGTTAAAATAAATTTTCGTACATACTATTAATAATTTTAATTATATTATGAATAAATATCTGTCTCTGTCAGTGTGTGAGTGTGTATGTGTGTGTTCATGAATATATATATGCGACATACAAACATATACACACAAACATACATACACATATATATACACATATATACGACGGGCTTCTTTCAGTTTCGGTCTACCATGTCCCCTCACAAGGCTTTGGTCGACAAAAGGCTGTAGTAGAAGACGCTTGCACAAGGTGCCGGCAGTGGGACTGAACCTGGAACCATGGGGTTCGTAGGCAAGCTACTTACCACACAGCTATTCCTACGCCTACAATTCGAAAAATATGGAACGCTTCACGAATTTACGTGCCATATGTTAATGAGGTTGAAACAATTTTTGAGTTTTAAGGTGTTACATAAAATAAGGATATGACTGATTTTCTTCAAGCAGTCTGTAGTAAATATTTTTAAAAAAACAACTTTCAGGTACAATAGCGGTTTCTTGAAACAGAAGCCTGCGGATTATTTTCATATCGAAGATGAAAAAAGTTCTTTTTATATTTCACGGTTGGCTACCAGTTTTGCCGAGTGTGCAAATAAAGGAATACAAGATTTACGGAATAGAGTGAATAAGATCTGAGCTACATATATTTCATAGCGAGTAGAACCTCAGAAGTGGTAAGTATCCAAGCGAGGTTTATACCGCAGGCTACTCATCCTGCCGGGGATATCTTGATTAAATGAAATGATACATTGTCGTAAGGTGGTGTATGCTGACACCTGGATAGTTCAATCATTCTGGTACACTTCGCTTGGATATTTACCACTTCGGAGGTTCAGCTTGCTATGAAACATATGGAGCTCGGATCTTATATACTCCATTCCATAATACACATACATACACATATATACATATATACATAAGTGTAGAGTTTGCTGAGATGTAAGAGGTTTACGTCACAATCACTTAGTTCTGGGTTCACTCCAACTGCCTGACTCCCTTGAAAAATCTGTTCTACTATGATCTCTAGGCGAACAATTTTTTTGCAAGTGGAATTGTATGTATGTATGTATGTATATGTACGTGTGTATGTTTGTGTGCATGTGTGTGTTTGTTTTCCCGGTCGACAGCCTGTTTGTGTCTTTACCTCACCGTACCTTAGAGGTGCGGTAAAAGGGACCGATAGAATGAGTAGGAAACTTTACAAAATCTGTGCTAATGTCGATTCCTTTGACTAAAATAATTCTTCAAGGCGGTGCACCAGCATGGGCGCAGTCTGAAACATTAAATGAGAAGATGTAAGATATATATATGTGTATGTATCTATATATATACATACATATATATATATATATATATATATATATATATATATATATATATATATATATATATATATATATATATATATATATATATATATATACATACATACATATATATATATATATATGTATATGTATATATATATATATATATATATATATATATATATATATATATATATATATATATATATATATATATACATACGTACATATATATATATATATATGTATATGTGTATATATATATATATATATATATATATATATATATATATATATATATATATATATATATATATATATATATATATATATATATATATACACATGAGTGTGTATGTGAGAGAGAGAGAGTAAATATGTAATATATATAAAAAAGAAAAACGACAAGACAGGATATAACTGTTCCAGACACCAAAATCAGGATCATACCACAAACTAGTCCAACAAACAAGCCTCCATTTTTCAGTACTATAAAAATGGGTTGTTAATAAGTTCTATTCAACTCTTAAAACTGTAATATTATTTCCGACCAATAAAAGTGTATATTGACATCAATAATTCATCGACATAATGTATTTGTTTACAGGTGTTAAGTCGTACGAATGCTCAATGTTCTGAACTTTAGCCTCTTGTATATGGCTACTTTTATTGCGAACATAAGGAGCAGATGGGTTGAAGTAAAAACTTGGACGGATGCCACAAAATATCACGCGAGAACGATCTGTCAATAGTTAGTGCCTATATAAGAAATAAATTGAAGTACTACAATTGAATGAAGATTGTCTAGTTTACGATTGCGAAGAAGACAAAATGTTCTAGTAAAAAGTAGGGGGAAAATATTCGAATAAAGAAATGAAAATTATAATACTGTGTTGTGAGGTAGTACACTTTTTTACATTTTACGAGAAGGAGCGAAATACAAACATAACGCGCACGCACAGAGGTGCGCACATACATAAACACACACACACACAGACACCCACATACATAAACGTCTGCAACCCCATATATACACAGAGAGTAACGCACAAAACCACACACAGGGAATATATAGGTTATGAGCGATAGTGTTGTCAATTAGACCCAAAGGTTTCAGGTAATGCTGAGTAAGTGCTATGGATAGGTCATAGTTAAGCTCCAGGTTTGGTGATTATGCTAAGAAGTGGTCCAACGTAGGTCATATATCAGCGTGTGAATATAAAGATTTACTTTTTGTAATGAGATAAGAAAATCCAAGGCTGTGTGCATTATAGAACATCTATAAATAGAAGGTCTAACAACTGTTTCCAGGATATTTATTATATCCCATCATCGGAGGGGCATAATAAATATCCTGGAAACATCTGTAAGACCTTCTATTTATAAATGTTCTATATTATACACAGCCTTGGTTTTTTTATCTCATTACGAAAAGTAAATCCCTATATATATATATATATATATATATATATATATATATATATATATATATATATATATATATATATAAATCAATAGATAGATAGATAGATAGATAGATACACTAATATGCTGTACATTTACATACAGATATACATGTGTGTGTATATATATGTGTGCATGTGTACACATAAATACATAAAATATAAACATTTACATAAGCACACACACATACACGCACACGCACACTCACACATACCTATTTATATAATGTTGTTCAATATATATGTATAAGAAAAAAATTGGATATTTATTTATTTGTGCATTTCATGATTTACCTGTGCGTGTATGTGTGTGTGAGTCTGTGTGTGTGTTCGTGTGAGTAAGTGTATGTGTGTTAATTTCCTGAAGAATCAATTCCTAGTTGATTTATTTGTGGTCATGTAATAACTGTCGTAGTGACAATGTATAGGAAATCGATGTCTGCTTCATGAATTAGGTTTAGAATAAGATATTAGAGCTGGAAATGTTTTACAACTCTTTCACCAACGTTTGTGTAAAACAAAAACAGAAAAAAAAAGGAGATGCGACACAGGTGAGTACGTGAAACGTGTAAATAGCTGGATCCTGCTCTTTATTGCATGCTACTGTTGCAGAATATTCTTAGATTCTTCATGAAGGCACTAAGGTGTAATAGAATTTGTTGATGCTTTGCCCCACTCAGAAACAACAGGAGCATTTTCAGGCTCTCCTGAATTCATTACAATATCGCAGATTCTTCTGTATTGTAAGCAGTTTTCTGATATCGCGATGGATTATCTTTTAATTTAATTGTATCACTATCATTTGTTATTACCATTTCATAATAAGGTAATTGATTCATAATAGGCTTTCTCACAGAATCCTTAGCAATGGTAAATTCAAGAACTCTTTAAATAATTTTCTCACAGTTGTTAGAAGCTGAAGTCTTTCAACACAATATAAGCAATTCCTTACATTGTGTTGAAGACATCAAATTTTTCATTGGGTTTTACTGAGGCATTAGACACTGGCTGTTGTCAGTCTTAAGTTTTTCCAACGGACTTAGCATGGATTTCTCTGACAAAGGTAGTGGCGTCAATCTACAATTATACATAAAAAACGGCATATTTAACTGCTTATGAAGACGTCACTTCCAGATACTAATTGGTTATCATTCATCTGTGTAAGAAGTCGTCATACGAACTGCTGTATACAATATTCAACCCAATTATGTTCTAGTAAAAAATCAGAGACAACACCATTACTTCGAAGTGAAACACAAACATAAATATTACACAGAAGAAAAGGTCAACACATAGCTCTCGGCAACACGGTTTACTTCACATATATCATTAAGAATAAGGAAGATACAATGATTTGATCGTCAAAATTTATGAAGAATTATACTTAATTCTTCAAAATATGCGATGAATTTTTTTTAAAACAGACTGCAGTAAAGATTGCCAACATAACATAGTCGCCCTGTTTTAGGTCGAATGTTGCTGTAATTTAGCCTCAAAAGACATCGTCTCTAGTTGGCTATACAACACTATCAGTGTCCTTATATTTTCGAACAAGGGAATGTAGCACCCCCATTCAGCTCAAAATAATATCTGTGTATGGCGATTTCCGGGTTATTTCCTTTCATCAGCACATAATAATTGAATATCCCACGTTGTGAGATTTAAAAATTAGTAATTTTCTAATTTATAAATCAGTGACTAGATGTCACTTTGAAAACTATATGTTTCGAATGAGAATTTGTCAGCGCCACCTCTAGCCGAACATTTTTGTCGTTTTTTAAAGAAGTCTAAGCGGAATTTCTTTTTTTGCGAAACCACCATCGTTGGGTGGTAGTGAATTATTGAAAAAAGAAAAGTTATGCGGAGGCTACTGGAGGTCAAGTTCGCTTAGACCTACGTGTTCTGAAGCCGGATATGATAGAGTGGAATAGGAAGGAGATAACCAAATATTGTTGTATGATAAAGAAAGGAGGGTCAAACATAAAAAAGACCCAGTCAAAGGAGGAAAAAAGAAAAATGGAAACCAAGACAGTTATAGTCAAAACATTCTCGAATATAAATAGGAAAATTGAACACGCACCGCAAGAAGACATAGAAGAAATCTCGGAGGAACAAATAGGAGAAAGGATAACGTTCCTTACAAGAGGAAGGAAATATGCGTCGATATTAGTAACCTTTGTATCAGAAGACGAGGCGAAAAAAAACGACAACAAGCTGATACAGGGAGAAAATTGGACGTTGATGCCAAACTGTTTGGGCAAAAGAATTGTTAGAATTAGGGTGGGAAGAATCCCACCGTCGATAGACCCAGAATGGGTAATAGCCGCAATTTTTAATTCGGAGCTGAAGACGAAAAGCGAAGACCTAAATATTGGCATGATAAGCCGAACACAACAAGTGAAATTTGGGGCTACGAATTAGAGATGATCTGTGCAGTGAGATCGAAATGCCAGAAACTTCGGAACTTCCAAATGGAGACAAGCTGGAAATAATGCTAGAGGGGAGACTCCCAAAGTGTTATAGATGTGGTGGAAAGAGGGTACTTGAGAAGGAAATTCCCTAGAGCAGCAGTGAAAATGGTAGAGGAGAGTGTTCAGGATGATATAATGGTAGAAAAAAAGCAGAAAGAGAAAACAGAAAGCAGAACATGACGGGAATTTTGCGGAGGCGAACCAAGAAAAAGAGAGACAATGAAGTCAGCGACGACAATGGAATTGAAGAAGTGTAAAGCAATGGAAGAGGAAATCCACCCCACGACGAGAAATGGAGAAAATTTACCAGTAGAATTACCAGTAAAGGACTTACAAGTACAGAATCATTCAGACCAGAAACAAGTCAACCCAGAATTACAGAAACCTAGACATAGACACACAGACGAAACACGTAGAATTACAGTCAAACGAACACACAGACACACACATACACGAGCTCAAACACACAGATACACTCGCAAGAAATAAAAAAAAAAGTAAAAATGTAGAGACAAAAACAGAAAGTATAAAACACAAAGAAAAAATTTAAAAATATAGTGAGATATAGGACACCCCAACTTAAATGATTGCAAAATTGAAAGACATTGTGGGAGACTGAACCCGCTGAGGCTGGAGGTGGATATTGAACCTTGCGCGTCGGTGGTGAATTATGTGGACGAAAAGGAGAAGATGAAGTGGTAAGTCGTAATTTAATTAGTAACTGTGAAATGTGAAAAAACATTTGGTTGAATATTTTGGTTTAAAAATGGAAAAGAAAATAAATAAATCCTGTATGAACATGCGCTTAAAAAGTTTATAATTGTAAGGTTAAAATGAAAAGGGAAGTCTCTGTTTCGCCTCGGAGTAAGGCTAGAAATTGTTATGTAAGATGTAAAGGTTTACAGGAAAAGGAATCCATGGTTTCATCTCGCAGCAGGAGCGTGGTGACCGTCTCATTTGCATTGTAATTTTATTCATTTCACATTCATCCTTTCATGTGTTTTTTTGTTCCCGCAAGTCTTTGTATGTCCCCTCTGATTTAGGCCTTGTGCTAGTAATAAAGACTTAACCTCTATCCGAACAATTATTCTGTACTAATGAAGGAAAATAACCCGAAAATCGCGATACGCAGATATTGTTTTGCACTGAGTGTGTGTGCTACAGTCCCTTGTTCGAAAATATAAGTACACAAAGTACTGTTTGCTGAATATCTCACGTTGTAAGTTTTAAAAAAATAGTAATTTTCTAAGTTATTGACATATTGCTTAACATTCAGTTTTTCTATCCGGAGGCGCGGTATTTAAGTGTCTATATTTAAGCATGATGCATAAACTACAACAGAGGGGGATTTTCGTAGTTAGAAAGCAAAGGACGGAGATGCATCACCAATATTTTCGAGTTCACTCTACGGGCATTTTACCATCTTATTACGGGAGAAAAAAAAAAGCTTCGTAGTATTATTCTCAAAACTAATAAACGCTATAGTAAATGAAAAGGAAAAGAGCAAGTACTGTTACGAGTGAATGTGAGGAAAACCCCATAAATATATTTCTAGACAGTATATAACTAGGATCTTTTTTAAAACGGGGGCCACATTTTTCATTAATGTTTTACGTAGTGTCTTTTGTACGGAAAGACTTTCAAACTTCGTATACTTATCTATTTTGTTTTATAGAACAGAAAAATATTTTTGTTTTCGAATTTATTTCATGTAAAAAATTGTCTTATTTCGATAATTTCAACCAATCACTGACAAGTATTCAGTTGTTTACATTTACTCCTTTGGCTGATTAAGCCATAGATTCGTTTTATTTGCTTTTTTCATTTTAAATTTGCTTTTTTCTTCTTACCCTAACCCTAACCCTAACCCTATCACCGATAGAATTGTTTCAGAATCGTTTGTTTATGTAGTCGGCACTTAATGTATATCGGCTGAATGGACGTCAGTGATTGGTTGAAATTACATAAATACGACAACTTTCACATGGAATAACTTAGGGATTTCATTTTTTTTAAAGAAGACTAAGAGAAAGAGATGTTTTATATGACACATTCTACCAGTGTTCCAAGTTTCAAAGTGTTTCGTTAATGAAAAATGAGGCCCCCGTTTTAAAAAAGATCCTATAACTAATACATTGTAGCTAATTGGAAGGGATAAAAAAAGATCAGGAAACGAGGAAAATGTATCGTATTTATTATTGTATATGTCGCTGTCGCTTTGTTTTATACTTAATTTTTAACTTTAAAAACTGGCTGCGGCTTATGCATGAGGTAATGCTAGAATTATAAGAGCATAATGCGGTTAAAAAGATGTAACACTAAATTAGGGGTGCGCTTTATACCCAGATGCAACTTATACACGAGTAAATCTGATAATTGTTGCTAGCTTTTCCATCTACTTCGATTCGCCAGTCAGTTCGTAGAAGGTATCACCAAATAAGGTAACAGTCTCAACATCTATGTTGTATATTGGGTTTTATGACCTCAGAGATGAATTGTAGTAATTGTGTACAGGCCACGTATAAACATTATATAATTCTCTGAAAAGATATCTGAAAGCGAAGAACAGTGCTAGGAATGCTTGTGGGGGTGCGTGTGCGTGAATACTATGAAAGAATATATATTTATGCATGTATGTATATTAAATTTCAATATTTTGGTCGTCGCTGATTTTTGAATTAATATTTGTAACAAATATTCCATTTCTAATAATAGACCCGATGACGTCACGAATTCATAACTATGTTCGTATGACCCTAGTTGTTACAACATGCTAAATGTTAGATGAAACATGCGTAATATACTAGAAGTAAAATACTTCGGAACAAGCTTTCCCGTCATTATGTGTTTTCAGCGTACATTATGTGTTAAAGATTATCATGGAAAACAGCAGCAGATTTCGATTAAATAATAGAAAATATCTTCAACTTATATACATATATACAGAGAGAGAGGGGGGGGGAGACAGCAAGAGACAGGCAAACTGACAGAAATGTAGATAGATAGATAGATAGACACACGTATAAATGCAATCAAATATATATATATATATATATATATATATATATATATATATATATATATATATATATATATATATATATATATATATATATATATACAAGTATATATATATTTATATATATGTGTTTATATATATATATGCATAGATAGATACATACATACATATGTACATACATGTGCGTGTGTGTATACATAGACATATATACATGCCTCCATGTATGTTAGGTATTTAGTAATGATAGAGTGAGAAATAGCAGATAGTTTTTAAGCGATGTATCGAACACAATGCATATCCGAGATACAAATAGAAATTGAGAATAATAGGTAGACTCTCCTCTTAACACTTCCTGCTGCTTCTTATACATTTAGAGAAAATACAAGGATACTGTTAGAATATTAATATAACTGATTATTATAACTATATGGAAACAGAAATAGCTATAAGAATGCAACGTCCTAAACAAGAGAGAGAATGATTTATCAGGGACGGTAAAGCAAATAACTAAATGGCTGGGATTTTTTGCACTAAGATATTTAATTTCTAACTCAATTCCGTACAATGCAATGTGCGTGCTGTTCTCAATACAAACGCACACAAACACGCCCACACTCATACTCAAATAGATATACATATATATAATTATATAGACAGATGTACATACTTATCTATCCATGTGAAATATATATATATATATATATATATTATATAAGGTGGGAAAATAGTACTCGAATACGAGACGTGGAGTAATATCCTTTATTAAAAAGCAGCAAAAGTATCACAAAAGCTGTTACTCAGAGTTTCACGTTTCCGTTCGTCGGACACTCTTGTTTAGACAAAACTGTTTGATGAACGGGAACGTGAAACTCTGAGTAACAGTTTTTGTGATAGTTTTACTACATTTTAATAAAGTTTATAAACATATATTTCTGAATGTATATATATATATATATTATATATATATATTTGTGTTTGAGTGTATGCATGTGTGTGTGTGTGGGCGTGCGTATGCGCGTGTGTGCGTTCTTGTGGGTGTGCGTGTGCGTGAAAACGTATGAAAGAATATATATTTATACATGTATGTATATTAAATTTCATATGAAAAAAGAGGATATTTTGGAAGTTTGGGCTTGATTGTGTTTATCGAACTGTTTGACACAGGTAGTAGACTGAAATTTAGACGTCACCCTGATCTTTTTCCTAGTAAATGTCAACAAATGTATACGCTACAGAAATTTTTATGGAATGCTTCAGATAAAAATGAAGTGATTGCTGTATTTTGGGGTTTGTAAAAGAATATAAGTGAACCCTAAACGCAACAATAACAACGTTTCTGTACTATCAACCCTATGACCCAATACTGACGCATATAAATAGACACATCTGATTACAAAGTTTTCCATGATTGACTGACTGATCTGAAAAATAGCACAACCCGCACTTCAAACATCAGAAACTTTCTTAATACCTTTCCATCAACGCTCATCCAACGCACTCGCCCTCTTCTCTTTTCTGTCACCCTGAGCTATACATCTACTTCCAAGATATAGGTACACCAACGCTAATATTGTCATTCAAATAGACAAAATGCATATTAAACACAATCAAGCGCGTATTAAACACAATCAAGCGTTTATTAAACACAATCAAGCGCGTATTAAACACAATCAAGCGCGTATTAAACACAATCAAGCGCGTATTAAACACAATCAAGCGAAGGCTAGTGGATCACAGTTTCGAAGTCATTGTCACCCTTCTACTTGTAATTGTATAACAAATATGTATTGCAAAAAAAGTTATTGAATATTTCTTCAATTTAATGTTAACTTGTTTTTCCATATCTTGGTATAAAAGCAAGCATTAATATATGCACCTAACTTTGAGAACGCGCAACAGCGTCAACATATGGACCTGATGTTCTTGCTGTCACTTCGTTATCGGTTTAGTTTTGCATAACTCTGAATTATATTCTGTTTTTAACACAATACGTCAAAACACAGATTTTTCCGGACAAAAACCGCAGCTCTTGGCGTTTCACTACGAACATACATTAAGTATTTAACAGTGATTTAGTTTTTAGTATAGAACTGCTTCTATTTCATAATTCGAAACTTAGTATTTTGAAGTGTTAAAAATATGCAAATATATATATTTAATTTGTGATATCGATCCTGGACATATTGAATTTAAAGTGACATTAGCCCGAAAAATGAATCTATTTAAAGCGTTACCGGATCGTATGTTTTTTAACTCTGCTGAATCCGCTCTCCGAATGGTTATATAACTGAAATAGTCTAACATATGCTTAAGCGCGCTATCTTCGTTGAGCACTATGAGATATTCGATTGAAAAATTCTCTATGGCGCATGCGTGACTGTATGACAAAATGCTTGCTTCCTAATCACGTGGTTCCGGTTTCAGCCCTGTCGCATGACACTGTAGCCAAGTACCTCCTACTAGAGCCTCGAGCGGACCTTAGTCTAGTGATTGGATTGGTACATGGATACTGAAAGAAACCCATTGTATATCTTGTGTTTGCGTGTGATGTCTGTCTGTGTCTCTGCATGTCTTCGTGTCGGGGTTTGTCTGCCACCACCATTTGACACCCAGTGTTCACATGTTTATGTCCCCGTGGCTTAGCTGTTCAGCAAGATAGTCTGATAGAATAAGTGCCAATCTTTGAAAAACTTAAGTACTATGGTGGTTTCATTCGACTAAAATTCTTCAAGTCCTTACTCCAGCATAACCGCTTTCTAATCACTGAAACAAGTAAAATATATAGAGTATGGTGTAGCATTTTCTCCCTAAGGAAGACAACCGCTTTCATGATATTACATATTCATATGTTTACTGGATAAGTTAGAAATCGCAGTGAAATATCACTGAACTTACCCTCTGCCTTCCATAACATTCGTGAAGGTAATATAGAAAAACGTAGTAAGATTAACGCCTTTGATCACAAGTTTTACCTGGTTCGGCGAAGGTAAACAGGCATCAGTAACAATATCGAAAACATGTTACTATAACCTGATTGAAGATTTGCAGTTCAAGGCAACAAAGCAAGCATTAATTTTACTGTGATCTTATGACATGTAATATGGATATCTAATCTAGAAAAGTTGTATATACATCAAAGAATGCCCGGCAGAGCAAGAGCACCAACTTAGTTCAATCTATCGCAATTCAAGTTTCGACTTCCTTTTGTGATCAGTTTGCCTTTAATTCCACCTTGACATACAAAACAGCTGCTAGCAATATAATGCCGTAATTTTGATGGACTATTCTCCATTCACTTGCAAAATGCACTTTTATCTGTCCATAGCAGAAATCAATATTTACCTTCATTAGGCCTCTGGATGACAGATTTATTGGAAGGCTATAATAAATACTTCTCACTGTTCGCTATGGCCTTCTACTTACTAATATCAAACAGCTCTGAAGCTAAATTTATTTGTCATCCTTCACAGGTCGATAAAATGCTTAAAGGCAAGCAGTGGGTCGATTTAATTGACTGAGAGTCTCTCCCAAACTTCCAAGTCTAATATTTTTCTTAGATGGAAGTGAAATCGAAATTAAATTTCCTTTTCTTTTCAATTCTTAAAATCGTACATATACAACAGCTAATCAGGGGATATGTATTTAAACAGAGGGCTATGGGTGGGGGGAGAAACTCCAGGTCAGTAACCTTCTGAAGATAAAAAATGACATCAAAGTGCCTACCCAGGAGCGAAGATTAGATTTAATCCTTCTATCTTAATATCAGTAATATCTGAATATTATATCGTAAGCGAAGGGAAGACGCCAGTGAATGTAAAATGTTTCTTGACAGGTGACAACCTTATCTCAAAGGACTAATCATTTTTTATATACAGTGCTCCTAAATGCCATGACATAAATATGTGAGAGCGGGAGTGAAAAACAGCAGCTAATTATATCTTAATTTATCTCCTTTCGTTTTATATGACTCATTATAAAATGATATTCCTTCTATCAAATTTAAGATGATCAAAGATATGTTTTGTCTTTTTTTATCACAAATCACCTCCATGTTGATTAGGGTAAAATAACTACAACTTGTAGTAGCAAATAAATCCACATAGAGTATCTGTCTTGTATTTGTTATGAGATATGAAGACTGGCTGCACAATTTTCCGATGCTCCTCGGTAATTTCCATTTATTTTTTATTCTTTTCACACTAAATTTACAACATTTAAGAGTCTGTTGAGATGAAATTTAAGTCATGTTGTTTTATCACTTG
>NC_142933.1:105303211-105310711 GCF_046866305.1 Octopus bimaculoides
CATATATACATACGAATATACAAAATAATATACGTATATACACACAACATACACACATATATACACATAAACACTAATTAAAGCATATACATAAATAAAAACATGCATACACATATATACATAAATACACACATATATATATATATATACATAATAACACATATAGACCGAAACATACACACTACCATATATATATATATATATATATATATATATATAGAGAGAGAGAGAGAGAGAGAGAAATATATATATATATATATATATATATATATATATATATATATATATATATATATATATATATACATATATATACATAAATATATATCTGCACATACACACATGTACCTACCTAAACATACATATATAAAGAAAAATACACTCATACACACATATAATAAATAAAGAATAGTATATAAATACACACTCACCCTCCCATGCTCTCAAATATACATATTATATAGATACACATATACATACATATATACATATATATAAAAATACAAATATAAAACATGCATATACATATATATATATATATATATATATATATATATATATATATATATATATATATATATAAATATATATGGGAGAATATACAAATAATAACAACAGATGAGGACAGGTGGTGTAAATAACAAATTATATATTAGTATGACGCTCGGGAATACGGAAAGTCTTTGACGTTTCGAGCTACGCTCTTCAACAGAAAGAATACGGAGACAAGGAGAAAAACACGGAGAAAAAAAAATTGAATAGTGTTCAGTCAACGGTCAATCATAATACATAAATATATATATATATACACTTATATATATATACTTACTAATTTATATAGACAAATTACACACACTCACATATATACTTATACCCATATATATACATATATATACACATTTACATAAGTACATACATAAATATACATATACATATACACAAAAACACTCATAACTATATATATAAAAAATATACACACAAATAAAAATTCACTCAAATGAATATATAAATAAGGAATATTCGAAAACAAAACTATACTCACACACTCACTCACACACACAATATATATAAATATATACATCTATACTCACAAATATATATTTCTATACATACATGTAAATACAAATATACACTCAATATACACAAACATATATAAAAAACAACATATATATAAATACACTTAAACCTATATAAATACATACGTAAACATATATACATACACCTAAAAATATACATACATACTAACGCATATAGAGTATAACACACACACTCATATATATACATATACATGCATATACACATATCCATATAAACAAAATAAATAAAAAAAATCATTAGCTAAAGTTTTTATATAAATAAATTAGTTTATGTCTACATTTTATTTTTCGTTCATCAAAAGAATTAAGTAAATTATTATCCTTATGAAATAATATCTCTTTAAATTCATTATTACATAAATTACAAAAGTTATTACCTATTTGATAGGATTTAGCTTTACAAACTATCTCCCATTTTAAAATATAGTTAATATTTTTAGCTTTAAGTTCCCAAATATATTTACTGAGGCCAGTAGAATTAATCAAATTTCTATTCTTAAATGAGTGCATATGTTGAGCTACTCTTAATTTAATTTTATTAGAAATCGAACCTATATAAATCTTATTTAAATTATAACCATTATGTTTATTTTCATTCAATAATTTCACTATACATTTATACACTACATCTTTCAAATTACATTTATTATTAAAATTACATTTAGTTTTATCTAAATATGTACAATTAATTATATCCTGGTCAACATTATTATTATTAAAATTAATATTAGAATAATTATTAAATTTAAATTTATAGTACTTATTTAACTTAAATTTATTAAAAGAAGAGATAATATTAGCAACATTATTAGTAGTAGAATAACCTACACCAAAATTATTTAAAAAAAAAAATATAATGATATTTTTTATTATCTCTAAGGAATAAATCAATAACTTTTAAAACGTCATTAATAATGTTAGCGGGCTTCTTTCGGTTTCCGCCTACCAAACCCACTCACAAGGCTTTGGTTGGCCTGAGGCCATAGTAGAAGACATATGCCCGATGTTTCACAAAGTTAGACTGAACCTGGAACCTTGCGGTCGGGAAGCAAGCTTCTTACCGCAAAGTCACGCCTGCGCCTATATAATATAACATAATAAAAAATATTATAATATACTACGAGCTTGCACACAGCTTCCGTGTTCCCAATTCATAGAGAAGGCATTGCTCGGCCCGGAGCTATAGTGTGAGACCATTGCCTGCACAATGTGTCGTGCAGTGGGACTCATCAACAGACCGCATGACTGCAGCGCAAGCTTCTTAACCACATGGTCATTGCTACGATTACACAAATTGTCCTACTTTTCTGTTCACAGTCAAGGAAGTCTTTCACGTTCACAAAAAATACAATAGATAAAAATAAATACGTGACTGTGTGGTAAATAGGTTGCTTACCAACCACATGGTTCAGGGTTCAGTCCCACTGCGTGGCATCTTCGGTAAGTGTCTTCTACTATAGCCTCGGGCCGATCAAAGCCTGTGAGTGGATTTGGAAGACGGAAACTGAAAGAAGCCCGTCGTATGTATGTATATGTATATAAATATATGTATGTGTGTATGTGTGTGTGTGTGTGTGTGTGTGTGTGTTTCTGTGTGCGTGTGTGTTTCTGCGTCTGCGTTTGTCACCCCAACATCGCTTGACAACCGATGCTGGTCTGTTTACGTCCCCGTAACTTAGCGGTTCGGCAAAAGAGACCGATAAAATAATTACTACGCTTACAAAGAATAAGTCCTGGGGTCGACTTGCTCGACTAAAGGCGATGCTCCAGCATGGCCGCAGTCAAATGACTGAAACAAGTAAAATAGAAAAGAGTAAAGAGTAAAGAATTGAGATTATCTCTCAGATGGTCAGTAAAACTTTGGTAAGAAACCATTATGTTGTTTTCCAAACAAAAATCTTTATCCACAAATTCTTCTGAACATCAACGTGAGATTTCTTGGAAAGGTTTTCACGTTCACAAAATAACAATAAATATGATAAACGTGTGACTGAAATTAAATGCTTCCTTCGATGGTCAGTAAATCAGCGGTGAGAAACCCTTATGTTGTTTTCCAAACAAAAATCTTTATCCAGAAGTTCTTCTGAACATCAACGTGAGATTTGCTCGAAAGGTTTTCACGTTCACAAAATAACAATAAATATGATAAATGTGTGAGTAGATTTAAATGATTCCTTCGATGGTCAGTAAATCAGCGGTGAGAAACCCTTATGTTGTTTTCCAAACAAAAATCTTCATCCAGAAACTCTCTTGAACGTCATCGTGAGATTTGTTGCAAAACATTTCCTTTAATTCGTATAGTCCTCGAGCACAGAATGAAATAATCAATACATAAAAAACCCCTACTAGTGCGAAATATATGAAAAATATTTTATCTATAACAGAATGTAAAGAAAAAAAATAAATATACGATACGCCCTGAAGCAAACCGTTTCTCTCAGGAATATGTGGGAAAAAAATCGCTTATTAAAATTTCGAAAGTTGTTATCCACGAATGTATTTACACTAGAGAAAAAAATATATATGTTGTAAAGATTTTATATCTAATAGCAGTTTAAAAACTGTCAAAAGCATAACATTTCTCTCTAAAAAAAAGTGCTAAATTATTCAGTAATATTTCTAAAACTTTACGCGTATTACTTATTCACTTATTCGCACTGAAAAAAAGCTGATCGATTGTGATGTAGTAGTAGTAGTAGTAGTAGTAGTAGTAGTAGTAGTAGTAGTAGTAGTAGTAGTAGTAGTAGTTGTTGTTGTTGTTGTTGTTTATGGGGATGGGGGAATGCGCTGTAAAAGCACATTGCTGTGTTCACCATTTTTTCGTGATTCTCCTCTAGACTTGCTAGATGATGCCTCTGCATCATTCAGGTGACAATCCTCCAGCCCGTGGGTCTGTTTTAGTAGTCGATGCTGGTAAGGGTTCTACGAGGATGGAGGGGAAATCTTATCTCAACCTGTTTTAGGCACCGTTTACTACACGCAGAGGAAACATTGTGTCTATTCTTATGATACTAGTCCCTGCATAACATTGGAGCAAAGTGGAATGAAGTCTCATGCTCAAGAGCACAACGTACCATCCGGTCTTGGAATCAAATCAACAATATGGAGATTGTGAGTACATGACCCCAACCATTAGTTCATGTGCCTTCATAAAGATGGCAGTACCCATCTCTGAGAGGGTTCAAACTACCAACCTTTCGGTTAAAAGCCGAGCACAGAGACAGCGCCAGAAAAAATAGGGAACGCTCCATCGATTTCTGTGTCAATTTACGCGGCGCCATGATAATCTTCTCTGTATTCTTCCAATTTTAGAATATGTACAACCGAGGATGGTACGACTGTGATACATATGAGGGATCATTTATGATAATCAGTGCTTTTTAGAGAATCATATTAGTGCAAAACACTTAGGAGAATGCTTCGGTCGCAATAGAAAATTGAAAAGTCACGAACAAATACAGACTTGTCAAGAAAACACAAACAAAAACCGCAGTTTCTCTGTGAAATATGTCGGAAATCGTTAATAAAAGAGAGAGTGAACCATTGTCTGCGCAAAAAAGGATGTACGTGGAAAGAAAAAGAGATGGAGAGCTAATTGTTATAACACAAGAATTAGAGATATTTTTTATTGGTCTAACCATAGATTTTCATAGACTACTATTGGTGAGATTGATGTGGACACCTCCTCGATAGGGTCCTCTCAGTGGCAACCGATATTAAATTTACCTGCTCCGTTTCTAATTTACGAACATTATCCAACCAGCCCGCGCTTGGTCAAACAATTTGAACACGTGGAAATTGCTTAGAAAAAAATAATATCTTGGAGACATCAAGCAAGCAGGAGGTAATTCATATAAATAGTAAGGTATATGGATTTGTCGGCGTTCGTTTGTTAAGTTTCATTTAGAATCAAGTAGAAAATAAATGATTTATAATCACTTATACATCTGCACATACACAAAACATACATACGTATATATATATATATATATATATATATATATATATATATATATATATATACACACACACACACACATTTTTACATTTCTTTTCTCTACCTCACTACGTCAGTCTTGTTAGCCGAAGAGGCTTTTTTCTGTTTGTATTGTATTGTATAACGGACAGAGTCAACATCCATTGACAAGGTTGCAAAAGTAACGACAATTTGGGAAAAAGTAATGAGTGAAAATTGAACCGGTGAGCGTGTTACATGATAAAGCATTGAGACAATGTGACTCTCCCCAGACAACATAATGTATACGTATAATCATTCCACTTCCAATTTGTACAGCCGTAAGGCCTTTTCTATTGTATATGTACCATTCCTTGTTTATTAAATCGTGTCATTATTTCCTATTGTATTTGCAACATTATTTAGTCCTATCGTGCCACACATTCGCCAGCCTTTTTCGGTAACTGTATGGTCTGGCGCTCCCGTTGATAACACTGGACTTTGTTTTAAATAGCGTGAAACCACTAAGACGTCTCGGAAACCAATTGATAAGAAAATCGCCTGAGAATGTTACTTATATTGTATTTTTGTCGCCCTTTTCTGTCCGTTATGTTTTCGTCCACTTATAGTCTATAAATCCCTCCTCCTGTGTGTAACTATTGAAATATTCATTGCAGCGCAACGTACCCACTTTTGTTTACTTAACTGTAAAAAAATATTCCCTGAATATTTGTAGTGCGACTCCTAGCCCTTCCTTCTCTCTCTTTTTTCTTTTTCTTCCTGTCCTTTATTACCTACCTTTTACCCTGTCCCTTCTCATATTCTTCTGCCCCTCTCTCTCTCTCTCTACCTCTCTCATTCCTTAGTCCATCAACCGCTCTTCCACTCTCCTACTACGTGACAGCTGTTCAGTCAAAGCCTGTCATTCTTTTTCGCCCTGCCGCTGACCAAACCAGACATGTTTTGTGTTATGTACATCGAGGTTTTCTTTTTCCAATTTCTTTTCTCTATCTCACTAAGTCTGTAGCCGAAAAGCCTTTTTGTGTTTGTATTGTATCGTATTAGTACTGTATACGAACAATTATTTCCTCATGCTTATTGTACAGCTGTATATGTACCGTTCCTTGTCAGTTATGTCTTCTCACTATTTCTTTTTCATTATTCAACAGTGGTCTTGGTTTTAAGTAGCATGAAACGACTAAGACGTCTCGGAAACCAACTGATGAGAAAACCAGCTCAGAATGCTCCTTGCTTGTATCATGTTTTTGTCTCTCTTTTCTGTCCGTTATATTTTCGCTGTTTTGTATTTTCCCATCCTCTGTATAATTTTTGAAATATATCTCAGCCACACACATACCTATGTATGTATGTATGCATGCATGTATGTAAATATGTAGTGTGGGAGGGCACAAAAGATTCCAAATCGTCAAACTTTCAGAATTATGGAGAATTATGCTATGGGAGAAAATCTTACGAGGTGAATTTCAAGACTGTAAAATCTGATGTGGAAAGGGTAACATTTATCTTGTGACCAGTTACAGCCAGAAGATGTGGCCATACTGAGCAGCGCCATTAGCAGTAACCCTTGTTTATTCTAAACTCACTTCCCTATACTCTCTCAGAAATCAATTCTGTTGGAGTAATGAATTGGACAGCGCCCCCTTCCTTTGCAAGACATGCTGTCATATATGGTAGACTGGTATACAATATAAAAAATTGTGCAATTTTTGATTGAATACACTCATATTTACATCTTGTTAGGAATCTTAGTTTAGCGGCATTAAACTGCCTCGGGTTCTGCTGCGAATTTCAAGCAAGTTTGGCGTCCATAACGATTGAGGCGGTATTTCTTCTTAGGAGCAACTATTCGGTGACAATGCCTAAAACGATTGCAATTCCTGGCGAAATAAATAAGCACAATGCATATCTAAATTGAAATGCTGTAAACCTGCTAAATAGACACAAGATAGAAAGTAAAGAAACCCTACAGAGATAAATAAAATCGTTTAAGATACAGGCATGGTTCTGAACTCATTCCCACTGCGTCACAAAATGGTCAAGTGTCTTCTACTCTAGCCGCGGACAGGCCGCCGCCTTGTGAGTGTATTTGGCGGACGGAAACTGAAAGAAACGATAAGAGATAAAACTTCAAACTGTGACCATTATTATTCATTTTCGTGCTGTTTCTGTTAGCCACTGAAGTGTATAAGAGCCAAAGGTATCCAATAATTAATCCTAGATATAATGTATAAGAACTATCTTACACATAACTATAATGTGTAAGGTCTATCTTTAATCACAATAATAAATGCTGCCTTTGAATTGGAGGAGTGACGAAACATGTCTGAAAAGAATGTTAATTGTTAGGAGTGTGCAATGGATTTATCTCAGAACAGGCGTCTAATTAATGACTGTGGTGGAGCTGTAAAACATGAGGTGTTTCGAAAA
>NC_142933.1:105315711-105323211 GCF_046866305.1 Octopus bimaculoides
TTGCCGCTGCTGTTGCTGCCAGTTTTGCTGATATAACTAATCGCATTAAGGCGGCGTGCTGGTAGAATCGTCAGCATGACGTACAAAATTCCTAGTGGCATAAATTCTAGATGAGCTATGGGGTCGACTTGAACCCCATACGCCAAACTTCCAGGACTTTTAACTATAGCAGAGATAATTGATACCAATTGTACTGAAAATCATATTTTCTCATCTCAAAGTTCGTTGTGTCCATATTGACGCCATTTTCTGATCAGTTCACTTCAACTTTCTTCTTTCCTTCGAGTTTGTAAAGTGTTATTTCTTCCTTATTTTATTTTCCTGCTCTCGATTTAGAAATTTGAGAAGGTGTCTTCTACGGCTGCCATTTTTTGTGGGAATTAATTGTCAATCAAAAATGAGAACGTGTAAAACCGCACATTGTTCTTTTGATTAGGATAATAAAAATTAGGAAACCAATAACGCTGTATGGGAAACGAGGTCGCTTCAAACGAAATATTTTTTATAGACTACTTGCTTAATACTAGAGGAAAACTCAGAAAATATATGATTTACTATTGTGACTAAGGAACAATAGAAATATTAAAATGCTTGTTTACAAAGTATTCTTAATCTTACTAGCTTCTGTAGTACATATTCGAAAAATGGTTCGATATAGAGAAGATTGCAATGGCGTATATGCAAACCTGACACGCAAATTGGTAACGGGTTCCATATTCTTTAGCCGTTGTCTTTATGGCGCAAACGATTAGCGCTTTTGGTTATTAACCGAAATGTCGGTGGTTCGGTCCCTTCCAGCCATTTAATCACTCCTGTTTGATGTCACTGATTCGACGTTGACTTATTTGACTCTAGACGTTTTAATGATTCTCACATTCCTGCCCACCCGCTCTCCATTCATTTTTCGCTCGCTTTCCAGTTAAGCGGTGAGCTGGCTGAATCATTAGCACGTCGGGAAAAATGTGGTTTTTCGTTTGACTTTACGTCCTCAGTTTAAATTCCGCTGAGGTTAATTTTGCTTTCCATCTTTCGGGGTAGATGAAATAAGTACCCGCTGAGCAACAATGTCGAAGTCTTCAACTAGTCCTCCTCTCTCCATCTTGGTGGCCTCGGGCCCAATACGATACCAACATCTCTATTCCCTACTCTTTCACTCTTTCCATATTCATCTATATAACTCGGCGCGTTGGTTCCCCTCTGGTGAAAACATTACCATCACCACAACAGATAGCATATCCAATTTGCCGTACCAAATAATCAGTGACCAAACAGCCACACCCGATAGTCTTCTTTTGAATAAACTTCACGTTGTAATTGTATGATGCTTGTTTAAAACCCCAGTCATTTGAAATGTGATGTCAGGTCAGCTGTGACGTCTGCTATGAGTGCTGTTGGTAACAAGGAATCCAATACAATTTGTTGAATGGCGGGTCGTCGGCGACTAAACCATTACAACCCACTAGGCTTGCCTGGCGAGAAAGGCTACTAGAAACCCAGCAGGACTAAAAACAAGAACTATCAAAAGGACGGTTGAACCGAGTATAGGGTCAATGACTATCTAGGAATAGCACAGATTCTCAGAAATTCCGGGTCGGTGTCCGGCGTACTGGATGACCACTGGGAGTAAGCTACCCCTACCTGTCAGCCTTTCTTAAAGCATGTCTATAGAACTTGATTCAGACGCAGGCTAGATGTGCTCCGATAATTGGCGATGATTTGGTCAGCGAATCGTCTGCAACGGTCGGCAATCGAGGGTTAGATGGGCTGCTACGGATCATGTTATTGCAAAGTATGCATGCATGTGATTGGGGACCACATGTTAACTTATATTTCCACCGAGACACAGAAAACACGTTGTTCAGAACCGGCGTGACCCATCCCGAGTAAATGCAACACAAGTATAAGTACAAGATGAGATGTCATTTCGTAAAACTTTCGTCCTTTGTTATATCTATGTACATAGCCACAATTTTTCATGTGATTCCAGCTTTTTAAGACAATACATTGTGCTTGGAGAAGACTCGATAATAGTTCGTGGCTATCGTGAGGAGATTCCTGAGAGCTCTGTTAATAATTCGGTGACAGCTACGTCTATTTTTTTTTAATTATAGTAACAGAACTTTCGTGATGATTTGAGTAAGCAATATATTTAGATTAATTTATTTGGTTTCAATTACTTTTATTTAAATTATGTCATGTAACATGTATGCTGCCCTATATACACGTGTGTGTGTGTCAGTGTGTCTCTGTGTCAATGTCCACCACCACCACCACCAATTGACAGCTGGTATCTTGGCGTTTGGGATAAGGCCACTGATAGAATGAATACCAGGGTTTAAAAATATAAGTCGTGGGGTCGAGTCTTTCGGCAAACATTCTCGAAGGCGGTGCCCTAGCATGACTCCCGCACTTTAATGCTTAAACAACTAATATTTGCATTTAATTGAGTTCGTTTTAATGAAACAGCATTTGAATGGAATTATCATATAAACTATATCTGAAAAATATGCTTTATGCAGTTGGAGATATTTCGTTTAGGAAATGTCGCAATTGTTAGAGCGTCAGAAGAAATGATTTGAATTATTTCTTCTAATTCATTACGTGCTGAGTTCAAATTCAACCAGGGTTGACATTGCATTTCATATTGTTAAGTTAGTTGAAATAAATGCTAATCAAGTCCTGGGGTCGATGTAAACGACAAACCCCCTTTTCCCCTAAAATCGGTGGTCATGTGCCAAGGTTTGAAACAATTATTAAACAGCGTACATATTGCCACGAGGACAGATGCCGCTATAGATAGAGGCTTCGTCTATAAGCTGTATCGCTGTTTGAACTCTTCACACAGCTAGCCTGCATTTGACAATTTTCTGCAAATCCATTTCAAGTCAGATAACTTCAATGAAAATACAGATTCAATTATAACATCATGATCATTCAATATGGATTTTCATTGCCCGAAATGTACATTGCATCAACAGATACATGTAAACTTTTGATATCTGTTCTGTATCTGATATTGATCCTAGATGAAAGTTCTTTTCAAACCCTTTAAGTTCTCAAAGAGTTCAAGAACCAAATTTTCCATGTTTAGCAGTGTATAGAATATTCTGCGTTCAAAGAAAATGTGTTGTCTTTGAGTTGACATTGTCGGTGATGAAGGTCTAAGGTGAATGTTTATCGAAACGTAGTTATTAATCCAGAGAATCTCTATAAACGTTTCAATGAATATGTGTTTAACTGTCGACTAATTATGTTTCTATCTCTCCCTCATTTTCTCACCCACCTCTCTCTCACATGGCCCATCTATCTGTCTATCTATCTATCTATCTATCTATCTATCTATCTATCTATCTATCTATCTCTCCATATATCTATCTATCTCTCCATATATCTATCTATCTATCCATCTATCAATCAATCTATCTATCTATCTATCTATCTATCTATCTATCTATCTATCTATCTATCTATCTATCTATCTATCTATTTATCGATCTATCTGCATTTCTATCTACCTATCTATATATCTAGCCATTTATATATTTATCTATTATTTATGAATCTAGCTACCTAACTGTTTATCTACCTAATATTTCACAATCATAAGCTGGCAGAAACGTTAGCACGCCGGGTGAAATGCTTAGCGGTATTTCATCTTTTCGGAGTCGATAAATTAAGTACTAGTTACGCACTGGTGTCGATGTAATCGACATGATCCCTTTGTCTGTCCCTGTTTGTCCTCTCTATGTTTAGTCCTCTGTGGGCAATAAAAAAATAAGAACCGTTAGCATTCAGGGCGAAACGCTTATAAGCATTTCTTGCGCGTTTTGGTTCCGAGTTCAAATCCCGCCAAGGTCGATTTTGCTTTACATCCCTTTCGGGTTGGAAACATGTTTCCAGCCTGGTTCTGCGGTCAAACTAATCGAATTGCCACCTCTCGCAAGATTGCTGGCCTTGTCACAAAATTTGAAACCGATATTTCACAATGACTGTCTAAGTTTCTCTTTGTCTGTTTGTGTATTTCCTAATGACTTAACATGTCAGTTATATTTAAAGTATGCACCAGCAAACACAGGCAAACAAACATAACGCAATATATAAAAACAAATGTACCTACCTCTCTCTTTCGCTAACTCTCCATTTCTCTCTTTCTCTCTTTCTCACTCTCTCTATTTTTCTCTCCCTCTCTCTCTCTCTCTCTCTCTCTCTCTCTCTTTATATATATATATATATATATATATACGTAGGCGCAGGAATGGGTGTGCAATAAGTAGCTTGCTTAACAACCACGTGGTTCTGGATTCGTTCCCGCTGCGTGTGTGTGTATGTATGTGCATGTGTGTGTGTGTGAAAGTGTGTAAGTGTGTGTGTGTGAGAGAATGTGTTTGTGTGTGTGTGTGTGTGTGTGTGTGTGTGTGTGTGTGTGTGTGTGTGTGTTCGTCCGTATGAAATGATTTTCTGAAAATAGTTTGTAAAACTGTATTAGACTCAGACTGATGGCAGAGAGTTTTTGCTTTCCGCTGTTGCAACGATGCGAACATGAGAAAGCGCTTACGTAAATATACCTCTTCGTAAGGCCGAAGGTAATGCAGTTGTATATAACTATTTCTTCTTCAGAATGTTGTCTTCACCAAGAGAAAATTACTATTTTTTAATCTCACAACGACAGATATTCAGCAACAGTACTTTGTAGTAAAGATTGTTTGGCAACATAACATGGCACTCCTGGTTTAGGACCAATTTTCCTGTAATTTAGCCCCAGGAGGGATCGTCTCCAGCTGGCTATACGACACGATCTGTGTCCGAAAATATAAGGACACCGATCGCGTTGTATAGCTCGCTGGAGACGAAGTCTCCAGGGGCTAAATTACAGCAACATTCGTCCTAAACCAGGACTACCATGTTATGTTGGCAAACAACCTTTACTCCTCTGTCAAGAGGTTTTGTAAAATATTTTAACTCACACTAGCGCATACGCACACATACATTCTTTATAGAAAAAAAAAATATATATATATATATATATATATATATATATATATATATATATATATAGCTATACACCCATGTATGTATGTACAAGATAATATATATACATCCATATATACATACATGTATATATGTCTATTTGTGCATTTGTGTATGTGTCAGTGTGTGTGTGTGTATGTGTGTGTGTACACATAACTTGATGGACGGATGGCCAGTATTTTTTAGAGGCTTAAGAATTTCTATAAGATGTATTGCCAGGATGTTTCAAAAATTTACAATCTATAGACAACGAAGTTAATGCATAGGAATATATATATATATATATATATATATATATATATATATATATATATATATATATATATATACTTCGATTACAAATATCTTAAAGTTTCCAGCCATTGGTAATCATTTATAGGATCATTTCATTCTTATTTGAAATCAACAGCATGGCATAACCTGTATTAAATAAAACACTTTTAAGCATTTGGCGAATCGAATCATTTGTTAAAGCTGTAAAATAACTGCGATTTCGAATGCATTCATGGAATGCCTGCTTTTCCGTTCTTTCTCTTCATAGATCTTTCGTAGTTCGGCAACAGAGAGTCCTGTATAAAGATTAACTGGTTCCAGAGAGCTTTCCCTTGCCAAGCTGTTCTTAATATAGTAAACATTTTAGTTTTAAACATGATAGAAATTCACAAGCCAATTTAGGCTCCTTCTTGGGAGCGTAGAATTTGTTTTCAAACCGTTATTTCATTGCAGTAGTGGTTTGTTATTACATAGAATATCTACCGTTCTGTCGACATACAAACTGGATCATTCGTGGATAATAAACGGATATGTTTTGAATTGAAATCTCGATTATGCCAAACACGTAGTGTTCAGTGGTGGCTTATTAGAGTAGGAGAAAGGCGACGTGCTGGCAGAAACGTTAGCACGCCGGGCGAAATGCTTAGCGGTCTTTCGTCTGTCTTTACGTTCTGAATTAAAACTCCGCCGAGGTTTACTTCGCCTTTCATCCTTTTGGGGTCGATAAATTAAGTGCTAGTTACGCACTGGGGACAATGTAATCGAATTAATCCCTTTGTATGTCCTTGTTTATCCCCTCTATGTTTAGTTCCTGTGGGCAATAAAGAAATAAGAAACGTTATCGCGCCGGGCGAAATGTTTAGCAGTATTTCGTCTGTCCTTACGTTCTGAATTCAAATTCCGACGAGGTCGACTTTGCCTTTCATTCTTTCGGGGTCGATAAATTAAGCACCAGTTGCGTGCTGTACTCGACCTAATCTACTGGCCGCTTCTCCAAAATTTTCGGGCCTTCTGCTTGGAGTATATAAAAAAAAATTATAAGAGTAGGAGAGATACTCATTGCTACATATTTATCGAGATAGGAACATTGATTCAGTAAGCGGGCCTCAACTCATTGATGGTGGACGGTGGGGAGGGGGCGGTGCACCGTAATGTCAAGCAGAGGAAGGCGCTTTCTATCCTGGCATGCATCCCCTCAATCACGGTAGTGTGGATCTTTCAACTGGAAGCTGTTGTAATTGTAGCGGTTTGTAAATATGTATATTCACGCGCACACACACACATACACACACACAGACACTCAAACACACACACACACACACATTCTATATGCATATAACTATTTGCACACGAATACAGACACACATTCACCTCTACGTATATGTACATATGCCTCCATATAAATTTAGATAACTACGTATACACACACACGCACACACACATATATATACACTTGTGTGTTCCTGTATACACAGAAACACGCACACATATAAATATATATATATATATATATATATATATATATATATATATATATATATATATATATATATATATATACACATGTATGTGTGTGTTTGTGTGTGTGTGTGTGTGTGTGTGTGTGTGTGTGTGCGTATTTATAGATTTATATATATAAATACATTTATATAGCTAGATAGATAGATAGATACCTTCTTACTCATACACCTAAACACCACCATACATACGTTTATATTTAATTTGAAATATGGGTATGACGCATAAAATGTGATTCATTTGCAGACATACGGAGCTGCTCTATCTTTATGAGTTTACGTTGGCTGCAATAATTTATTAGGAACTTATGTAATCAAGGCGAAAACATCGACTATCACAAGGTAGTATATTTTCCTTATGTTTTCAGCAAAATCATTCCTATGGATATTGTTAAAGGTATTAAAGGGGAAAATGTTGTATTATCTACAATTTATATTATATAATATTAATCAAATTTTCTCTACTGTCGTCCACAGCGTTATGTCTTCAATCAAGTTATATTATCCAATATGAAACAAGTTATTAAATTATTGTATTACCGCCATTTTCTTACTATTATCTTCGTGTAAACATAGGCAAGCATACGCATATATATATATATATATATATATATATATATATATATATATATATATATATATATATATATATATATATATATATATATATATATATATATAT